>NW_027467945.1:0-24866 GCF_004210375.1 Tachypleus tridentatus
CACGGGTCGGACGTCTAGGCGCAGCCGTTGCGAAAAGTGCACGAAAGGTTGGCGGCGGGACCTTCGATTCGTCGTCCCTAGAGGATACGGTCGGCATTTCGAACACCTGCTCCCGCCGAGTACACGCATTGGCCTCGGTACAAGTCGAACAGAGTCTCAGAGCATGTGCCAGCGATTGGGAAATTTAAACACCCGCGCCCGCCGCCTACCGACGGGGGAACCGATTTTCTCGATCTGTTTCGCGCGTGCGTGGTCCAACAGCAGCTTGCTCCAACGGGTCGGACGTCTAGACGCAGCCGTTGCGAAAAGTGCCCGAAAGGTTGGCGGCGGGACCTTCGATTCGTCGTCCCTAGAGGATACGGTCGGCATTTCGAACACCTGCTCCCGCCGAGTACACGCATTGGCCTCGGTACAAGTCGAACAGAGTCTCAGAGCATGTGCCAGCGATTGGGAAATTTAAACACCCGCGCCCGCCGCCTACCGACGGGGGAACCGATTTTCTCGGTCTGTTTCGCGCGTGCGTGGTCCAACAGCAGCTTGCTCCAACGGGTCGGACGTCTAGACGCAGCCGTTGCGAAAAGTGCCCGAAAGGTTGGCGGCGGGACCTTCGATTCGTCGTCCCTAGAGGATACGGTCGGCATTTCGAACACCTGCTCCCGCCGAGTACACGCATTGGCCTCGGTACAAGTCGAACAGAGTCTCAGAGCATGTGCCAGCGGCGGGAAATTTAAACACCGCGCCCGCCGCCTACCGACGGGGGAACCCATTTTCTCGGCCTCTTTCGCGCGTGCGTGGTCAACAGCAGCTTGCTCCAACGGGTCGGACGTCTAGACGCAGCCGTTGCGAAAAGTGCCCGAAAGTTGGCGGCGGGTCCTTCGATTCGTCGTCCCTAGAGGATACGGTCGGCATTTCGAACACCTGCTCCCGCCGAGTACACGCATTGGCCTCGGTACAAGTCGAACAGAGTCTCAGAGCATGTGCCAGCGATTGGGAAATTTAAACACCCGCGCCCGCCGCCTACCGACGGGGGAACCGATTTTCTCGGTCTGTTTCGCGCGTGCGTGGTCCAACAGCAGCTTGCTCCAACGGGTCGGACGTCTAGACGCAGCCGTTGCGAAAAGTGCCCGAAAGGTTGGCGGCGGGTCCTTCGATTCGTCGTCCCTAGAGGATACGGTCGGCATTTCGAACACCTGCTCCCGCCGAGTACACGCATTGGCCTCGGTACAAGTCGAACAGAGTCTCAGAGCATGTGCCAGCGATTGGGAAATTTAAACACCCGCGCCCGCCGCCTACCGACGGGGGAACCGATTTTCTCGGTCTGTTTCGCGCGTGCGTGGTCCAACAGCAGCTTGCTCCAACGGGTCGGACGTCTAGACGCAGCCGTTGCGAAAAGTGCCGAAAGGTTGGCGGCGGGACCTTCGATTCGTCGTCCCTAGAGGATACGGTCGGCATTTCGAACACCTGCTCCCGCCGAGTACACGCATTGGCCTCGGTACAAGTCGAACAGAGTCTCAGAGCATGTGCCAGCGATTGGGAAATTTAAACACCGCGCCCGCCGCCTACCGACGGGGGAACCGATTTTCTCGGTCTGTTTCGCGCGTGCGTGGTCCAACAGCAGCTTGCTCCAACGGGTCGGACGTCTAGACGCAGCCGTTGCGAAAAGTGCCCGAAAGGTTGGCGGCGGGTCCTTCGATTCGTCGTCCCTAGAGGATACGGTCGGCATTTCGAACACCTGCTCCCGCCGAGTACACGCATTGGCCTCGGTACAAGTCGAACAGAGTCTCAGAGCATGTGCCAGCGATTGGGAAATTTAAACACCCGCGCCCGCCGCCTACCGACGGGGGAACCGATTTTCTCGGTCTGTTTCGCGCGTGCGTGGTCCAACAGCAGCTTGCTCCAACGGGTCGGACGTCTAGACGCAGCCGTTGCGAAAAGTGCCCGAAAGGTTGGCGGCGGGACCTTCGATTCGTCGTCCCTAGAGGATACGGTCGGCATTTCGAACACCTGCTCCCGCCGAGTACACGCATTGGCCTCGGTACAAGTCGAACAGAGTCTCAGAGCATGTGCCAGCGATTGGGAAATTTAAACACCCGCGCCCGCCGCCTACCGACGGGGGAACCGATTTTCTCGGTCTGTTTCGCGCGTGCGTGGTCCAACAGCAGCTTGCTCCAACGGGTCGGACGTCTAGACGCAGCCGTTGCGAAAAGTGCCCGAAAGGTTGGCGGCGGGTCCTTCGATTCGTCGTCCCTAGAGGATACGGTCGGCATTTCGAACACCTGCTCCCGCCGAGTACACGCATTGGCCTCGGTACAAGTCGAACAGAGTCTCAGAGCATGTGCCAGCGATTGGGAAATTTAAACACCGCGCCCGCCGCCTACCGACGGGGAACCCATTTTCTCGGTCTGTTTCGCGCGTGCGTGGTCAACAGCAGCTTGCTCCAACGGGTCGGACGTCTAGACGCAGCCGTTGCGAAAAGTGCCCGAAAGGTTGGCGGCGGGTCCTTCGATTCGTCGTCCCTAGAGGATACGGTCGGCATTTCGAACACCTGCTCCCGCCGAGTACACGCATTGGCCTCGGTACAAGTCGAACAGAGTCTCAGAGCATGTGCCAGCGATTGGGAAATTTAAACACCCGCGCCCGCCGCCTACCGACGGGGGAACCGATTTTCTCGGTCTGTTTCGCGCGTGCGTGGTCAACAGCAGCTTGCTCCAACGGGTCGGACGTCTAGACGCAGCCGTTGCGAAAAGTGCCCGAAAGGTTGGCGGCGGGTCCTTCGATTCGTCGTCCCTAGAGGATACGGTCGGCATTTCGAACACCTGCTCCCGCCGAGTACACGCATTGGCCTCGGTACAAGTCGAACAGAGTCTCAGAGCATGTGCCAGCGATTGGGAAATTTAAACACCCGCGCCCGCCGCCTACCGACGGGGGAACCGATTTTCTCGGTCTGTTTCGCGCGTGCGTGGTCCAACAGCAGCTTGCTCCAACGGGTCGGACGTCTAGACGCAGCCGTTGCGAAAAGTGCCGAAAGGTTGGCGGCGGGTCCTTCGATTCGTCGTCCCTAGAGGATACGGTCGGCATTTCGAACACCTGCTCCCGCCGAGTACACGCATTGGCCTCGGTACAAGTCGAACAGAGTCTCAGAGCATGTGCCAGCGATTGGGAAATTTAAACACCCGCGCCCGCCGCCTACCGACGGGGGAACCGATTTTCTCGGTCTGTTTCGCGCGTGCGTGGTCTAACAGCAGCTTGCTCCAACGGGTCGGACGTCTAGACGCAGCCGTTGCGAAAAGTGCCGAAAGGTTGGCGGCGGGACCTTCGATTCGTCGTCCCTAGAGGATACGGTCGGCATTTCGAACACCTGCTCCCGCCGAGTACACGCATTGGCCTCGGTACAAGTCGAACAGAGTCTCAGAGCATGTGCCAGCGATTGGGAAATTTAAACACCCCGCGCCCGCCGCCTACCGACGGGGAACCGATTTTCTCGGTCTGTTTCGCGCGTGCGTGGTCTAACAGCAGCTTGCTCCAACGGGTCGGACGTCTAGACGCAGCCGTTGCGAAAAGTGCCGAAGGTTGGCGGCGGGACCTTCGATTCGTCGTCCCTAGAGGATACGGTCGGCATTTCGAACACCTGCTCCCGCCGAGTACACGCATTGGCCTCGGTACAAGTCGAACAGAGTCTCAGAGCATGTGCCAGCGAGCGGGAAATTTAAACACCGCGCCCGCCGCCTACCGACGGGGAACCCATTTTCTCGGCCTCTATCGCGCGTGCGTGGTCGAACAGCAGCTTGCTCCAACGGGTCGGACGTCTAGACGCAGCCGTTGCAAAAAGTGCCCGAAAGGTTGGCGGCGGGTCCTTCGATTCGTCGTCCCTAGAGGATGTGGACGGCATTTCGATCACCTGCTCCCGCCGAGTACACGCATTGGCCTCGGTACAAGTCGAACAGAGTCTCAGAGCATGTACCAGCGATTGGGAAATTTAAACACCGCGCCCGCCGCCTACCGACGGGGAATCCATTTTCTCGGGCTGTTTCGCGCGTGCGTGGTCAAACAGCAGCTTTCTCCAACGGGACGTACGTCTAGGCTCAGCCGTTGCGAAAGTGCCCAAAGGTTGGCGGCGGTTCCTTCGATTCGTCGTCCCTAGAGGATGTCGCCGGCATTTCGATCACCTGCTCCCGCCGAGTGCCCGCAGTTTCTTTGTGCCCTTCGGACAGATACCCGGTGGAACACGCTACGACGAGTTCGACGGTACTTAGGGTAGCCACGCGGAACTCTCCCGCATAAGCTCTCGCCTTTTACCGCACATAGAAAGGCCGTACTATTGAGTAGTGATGGCATTAAATGTAGTTTCCTTATATATATAGGGGACTGGTGAGGCTTGACTGTCATCGACGATGGACGTAGCGTAAGCGTTATCGGCATGTCACCGAACAGAGGGTAGCCACGCGGAACTCTCCCGCATAAGCTTTCGCCTTTTACCACATAGAAAAGCCGTGCTTTTGAGTAGTGATGGCATTAAATGTAGTTTCCTTCTATATATATAGGGGACTGGTGAGCTTGACTGGAATCGACGATGGACGTAGCGTAAGCGTTATCGGCATGTCAGCAGGCTGTTGGCGGCAGGACTGTCGATTCGACTACCGGCACCCGCCGCCTACCGAGGTTATCGTCGGCATTTCGATTACCTGCTCCCGCCGAGTTCCCCAGTTTCTTTTGCCCTCGGTCAGATAGGCGGTGGAACACGCTACCACGAGTTCGACGGTACTTAGGGTAGCCACGCGGAACTCTCCGCATAAGCTCTCGCCTTTTACCGCATAGAAAAGCCGTACTTTTGAGTAGTGATGGCATTAAATGTAGTTTCCTTCTATATATATAGGGGACTGGTGAGCTTGACTGGAATCGACGATGGACGTGGCGTAAGCGTTATCGGCATGACACCAGGCTGTTGGCGGCAGGACTGGCGATTCGACTACCGGGACCCGCCGCCTACCGAGGTTATCGTCGGCATTTCGATCACATGCTCCCGCCGAGTTCCCGCAGTTTCTTTCTGCCCTTCGGACAGATAGGCGGTGGAACACGCTACGACGAGTTCGACGGTACTTCAGGGTAGCCACGCGGAACTCTCCCGCATAAGCTCTCGCCTTTTACCGCACATAGAAAAGCCGTACTTTTGAGTAGTGATGGCATTAAATGTAGTTTCCTTCTATATATAGGGGACTGGTGAGGCTTGACTGGAATCGACGATGGACGTGGCGTAAGCGTTATCGGCATGTCAGCAGGCTGTTGGCGGCAGGACTGGCGATTCGACTACCGGCACCCGCCGCCTACCGAGGTTATCGTCGGCATTTCGATTACCTGCTCCCGCCGAGTTCCCGCAGTTTCTTTCTGCCCTTCGGACAGATAGGCGGTGGAACACGCTACGACGAGTTCGACGGTACTTCGGGTAGCCACGCGGAACTCTCCCGCATAAGCTCTCGCCTTTTACCGCACATAGAAAAGCCGTACTTTTGAGTAGTGATGGCATTAAATGTAGTTTCCTTCTATATATAGGGGACTGGTGAGGATTGACTGGAATCGACGATGGACGTGGCGTAAGCGTTATCGGCATGTCAGCAGGCTGTTGGCGGCAGGACTGTCGATTCGACTACCGGCACCCGCCGCCTATCGAGGTTATCGTCGGCATTTCGATTACCGGCTCCCGCCGAGTTCCGCAGTTTCTTTCTGCCCTTCGGACAGATTGGCGGTGGAACACGCTACGACGAGTTCGACGGTACTTCGGGTAGCCACGCGGAACTCTCCCGCATAAGCTCTCGCCTTTTACCGCACATAGAAAAGCCGTACTTTTGAGTAGTGATGGCATTAAATGTAGTTTCCTTCTATATATAGGGGACTGGTGAGGCTTGACTGGAATCGACGATGGACGTGGCGTAAGCGTTATCGGCATGTCAGCAGGCTGTTGGCGGCAGGACTGTCGATTCGACTACCGGCACCCGCCGCCTACCGAGGTTATCGTCGGCATTTCGATTACCGGCTCCGCCGAGTTCCCGCAGTTTCTTTCTGCCCTTCGGACAGATAGGCGGTGGAACACGCTACGACGAGTTCGACGGTACTTCGGGTAGCCACGCGGAACTCTCCCGCATAAGCTCTCGCCTTTTACCGCACATAGAAAAGCCGTACTTTGAGTAGTGATGGCATTAAATGTAGTTTCCTTCTATATATAGGGGACTGGTGAGGCTTGACTGGAATCGACGATGGACGTGGCGTAAGCGTTATCGGCATGTCAGCAGGCTGTTGGCGGCAGGACTGTCGATTCGACTACCGGCACCCGCCGCCTACCGAGGTTATCGTCGGCATTTCGATTACCGGCTCCCGCCGAGTTCCGCAGTTTCTTTCTGCCCTTCGGACAGATAGGCGGTGGAACACGCTACGACGAGTTCGACGGCACTTCGGGTACACCACGCGGAACTCTCCCGCATAAGCTCTCGCCTTTTACCGCACATAGAAAAGCCGTACTTTTGAGTAGTGATGGCATTAAATGTAGTTTCCTTCTATATATATAGGGGACTGGTGAGGCTTGACTGGAATCGACGATGGACGTGGCGTAAGCGTTATCGGCATGTCAGCAGGCTGTTGGCGGCAGGACTGTCGATTCGACTACCGGCACCCGCCGCCTACCGAGGTTATCGTCGGCATTTCGATTACCGGCTCCCGCCGAGTTCCGCAGTTTCTTTCTGCCCTTCGGACAGATAGGCGGTGGAACACGCTACGACGAGTTCGACGGTACTTCGGGTAGCCACGCGGAACTCTCCCGCATAAGCTCTCGCCTTTTACCGCACATAGAAAAGCCGTACTTTTGAGTAGTGATGGCATTAAATGTAGTTTCCTTCTATATATAGGGGACTGGTGAGCTTGACTGGAATCGACGATGGACGTGGCGTAAGCGTTATCGGCATGTCAGCAGGCTGTTGGCGGCAGGACTGTCGATTCGACTACCGGCACCCGCCGCCTACCGAGGTTATCGTCGGCATTTCGATTACCGGCTCCCGCCGAGTTCCCGCAGTTTCTTTCTGCCCTTCGGACAGATTGGCCGTGGAACACGCTACGACGAGTTCGACGGTACTTCGGGTACCACGCGGAACTCTCCCGCATAAGCTCTCGCCTTTTACCGCACATAGAAAAGCCGTACTTTTGAGTAGTGATGGCATTAAATGTAGTTTCCTTCTATATATATAGGGGACTGGTGAGGCTTGACTGGAATCGACGATGGACGTGGCGTAAGCGTTATCGGCATGTCAGCAGGCTGTTGGCGGCAGGACTGTCGATTCGACTACCGGCACCCGCCGCCTACCGAGGTTATCGTCGGCATTTCGATTACCGGCTCCCGCCGAGTTCCCGCAGTTTCTTTCTGCCCTTCGGACAGATTGGCCGTGGAACACGCTACGACGAGTTCGACGGTACTTCGGGTACCACGCGGAACTCTCCCGCATAAGCTCTCGCCTTTTACCGCACATAGAAAAGCCGTACTTTTGAGTAGTGATGGCATTAAATGTAGTTTCCTTCTATATATAGGGGACTGGTGAGGCTTGACTGGAATCGACGATGGACGTGGCGTAAGCGTTATCGGCATGTCAGCAGGCTGTTGGCGGCAGGACTGTCGATTCGACTACCGGCACCCGCCGCCTACCGAGGTTATCGTCGGCATTTCGATTACCGGCTCCCGCCGAGTTCCCGCAGTTTCTTTCTGCCCTTCGGACAGATAGGCGGTGGAACACGCTACGACGAGTTCGACGGTACTTCGGGTACCCACGCGGAACTCTCCCGCATAAGCTCTCGCCTTTTACCGCACATAGAAAAGCCGTACTTTTGAGTAGTGATGGCATTAAATGTAGTTTCCTTCTATATATAGGGGACTGGTGAGGCTTGACTGGAATCGACGATGGACGTGGCGTAAGCGTTATCGGCATGTCAGCAGTCTGTTGGCGGCAGGACTGTCGATTCGACTACCGGCACCCGCCGCCTACCGAGGTTATCGTCGGCATTTCGATTACCGGCTCCCGCCGAGTTCCCGCAGTTTCTTTCTGCCCTTCGGACAGATAGGCGGTGGAACACGCTACGACGAGTTCGACGGCACTTAGGGTACCACGCGGAACTCTCCCGCATAAGCTCTCGCCTTTTACCGCACATAGAAAAGCCGTACTTTTGAGTAGTGATGGCATTAAATGTAGTTTCCTTCTATATATAGGGGACTGGTGAGGCTTGACTGGAATCGACGATGGACGTGGCGTAAGCGTTATCGGCATGTCAGCAGTCTGTTGGCGGCAGGACTGTCGATTCGACTACCGGCACCCGCCGCCTACCGAGGTTATCGTCGGCATTTCGATTACCGGCTCCCGCCGAGTTCCCGCAGTTTCTTTCTGCCCTTCGGACAGATTGGCGGTGGAACACGCTACGACGAGTTCGACGGTACTTAGGGTACCCACGCGGAACTCTCCCGCATAAGCTCTCGCCTTTTACCGCACATAGAAAAGCCGTACTTTTGAGTAGTGATGGCATTAAATGTAGTTTCCTTCTATATATAGGGGACTGGTGAGGCTTGACTGGAATCGACGATGGACGTGGCGTAAGCGTTATCGGCATGTCAGCAGGCTGTTGGCGGCAGGACTGTCGATTCGACTACCGGCACCCGCCGCCTACCGAGGTTATCGTCGGCATTTCGATTACCGGCTCCCGCCGAGTTCCGCAGTTTCTTTCTGCCCTTCGGACAGATTGGCGGTGGAACACGCTACGACGAGTTCGACGGTACTTCGGGTACCCACGCGGAACTCTCCGCATAAGCTCTCGCCTTTTACCGCACATAGAAAAGCCGTACTTTTGAGTAGTGATGGCATTAAATGTAGTTTCCTTCTATATATAGGGGACTGGTGAGCTTGACTGGAATCGACGATGGACGTGGCGTAAGCGTTATCGGCATGTCAGCAGGCTGTTGGCGGCAGGACTGTCGATTCGACTACCGGCACCCGCCGCCTACCGAGGTTATCGTCGGCATTTCGATTACCGGCTCCCGCCGAGTTCCGCAGTTTCTTTCTGCCCTTCGGACAGATTGGCCGTGGAACACGCTACGACGAGTTCGACGGTACTTCGGGTACCACGCGGAACTCTCCCGCATAAGCTCTCGCCTTTTACCGCACATAGAAAAGCCGTACTTTTGAGTAGTGATGGCATTAAATGTAGTTTCCTTCTATATATAGGGGACTGGTGAGCTTGACTGGAATCGACGATGGACGTGGCGTAAGCGTTATCGGCATGTCAGCAGGCTGTTGGCGGCAGGACTGTCGATTCGACTACCGGCACCCGCCGCCTACCGAGGTTATCGTCGGCATTTCGATTACCGGCTCCCGCCGAGTTCCCGCAGTTTCTTTCTGCCCTTCGGACAGATTGGCCGTGGAACACGCTACGACGAGTTCGACGGTACTTCGGGTACCCACGCGGAACTCTCCCGCATAAGCTCTCGCCTTTTACCGCACATAGAAAAGCCGTACTTTTGAGTAGTGATGGCATTAAATGTAGTTTCCTTCTATATATAGGGGACTGGTGAGGCTTGACTGGAATCGACGATGGACGTGGCGTAAGCGTTATCGGCATGTCAGCAGGCTGTTGGCGGCAGGACTGTCGATTCGACTACCGGCACCCGCCGCCTACCGAGGTTATCGTCGGCATTTCGATTACCGGCTCCCGCCGAGTTCCCGCAGTTTCTTTCTGCCCTTCGGACAGATTGGCGGTGGAACACGCTACGACGAGTTCGACGGTACTTAGGGTACCCGCGGAACTCTCCCGCATAAGCTCTCGCCTTTTACCGCACATAGAAAAGCCGTACTTTTGAGTAGTGATGGCATTAAATGTAGTTTCCTTCTATATATAGGGGACTGGTGAGGCTTGACTGGAATCGACGATGGACGTGGCGTAAGCGTTATCGGCATGTCAGCAGGCTGTTGGCGGCAGGACTGTCGATTCGACTACCGGCACCCGCCGCCTACCGAGGTTATCGTCGGCATTTCGATTACCGGCTCCCGCCGAGTTCCCGCAGTTTCTTTCTGCCCTTCGGACAGATTGGCCGTGGAACACGCTACGACGAGTTCGACGGTACTTCGGGTACCACGCGGAACTCTCCCGCATAAGCTCTCGCCTTTTACCGCACATAGAAAAGCCGTACTTTTGAGTAGTGATGGCATTAAATGTAGTTTCCTTCTATATATATAGGGGACTGGTGAGGCTTGACTGGAATCGACGATGGACGTGGCGTAAGCGTTATCGGCATGACACCAGTCTGTTGGCGGCAGGACTGTCGATTCGACTACCGGCACCCGCCGCCTACCGAGGTTATCGTCGGCATTTCGATTACCGGCTCCCGCCGAGTTCCCGCAGTTTCTTTCTGCCCTTCGGACAGATTGGCCGTGGAACACGCTACGACGAGTTCGACGGCACTTAGGGTACCACGCGGAACTCTCCCGCATAAGCTCTCGCCTTTTACCGCACATAGAAAAGCCGTACTTTTGAGTAGTGATGGCATTAAATGTAGTTTCCTTCTATATATATAGGGGACTGGTGAGGCTTGACTGGAATCGACGATGGACGTGGCGTAAGCGTTATCGGCATGACAGCAGTCTGTTGGCGGCAGGACTGTCGATTCGACTACCGGCACCCGCCGCCTACCGAGGTTATCGTCGGCATTTCGATTACCGGCTCCCGCCGAGTTCCGCAGTTTCTTTCTGCCCTTCGGACAGATTGGCGGTGGAACACGCTACGACGAGTTCGACGGTACTTCGGGTACCCGCGGAACTCTCCCGCATAAGCTCTCGCCTTTTACCGCACATAGAAAAGCCGTACTTTTGAGTAGTGATGGCATTAAATGTAGTTTCCTTCTATATATAGGGGACTGGTGAGGCTTGACTGGAATCGACGATGGACGTGGCGTAAGCGTTATCGGCATGTCAGCAGGCTGTTGGCGGCAGGACTGTCGATTCGACTACCGGCACCCGCCGCCTACCGAGGTTATCGTCGGCATTTCGATTACCGGCTCCCGCCGAGTTCCCGCAGTTTCTTTCTGCCCTTCGGACAGATTGGCCGTGGAACACGCTACGACGAGTTCGACGGTACTTCGGGTACCCACGCGGAACTCTCCCGCATAAGCTCTCGCCTTTTACCGCACATAGAAAAGCCGTACTTTTGAGTAGTGATGGCATTAAATGTAGTTTCCTTCTATATATATAGGGGACTGGTGAGCTTGACTGGAATCGACGATGGACGTGGCGTAAGCGTTATCGGCATGTCAGCAGGCTGTTGGCGGCAGGACTGGCGATTCGACTACCGGCACCCGCCGCCTACCGAGGTTATCGTCGGCATTTCGATTACCGGCTCCCGCCGAGTTCCGCAGTTTCTTTCTGCCCTTCGGACAGATTGGCCGTGGAACACGCTACGACGAGTTCGACGGTACTTCGGGTAGCCACGCGGAACTCTCCCGCATAAGCTCTCGCCTTTTACCGCACATAGAAAAGCCGTACTTTTGAGTAGTGATGGCATTAAATGTAGTTTCCTTCTATATATAGGGGACTGGTGAGCTTGACTGGAATCGACGATGGACGTAGCGTAAGCGTTATCGGCATGTCAGCAGGCTGTTGGCGGCAGGACTGTCGATTCGACTACCGGCACCCGCCGCCTACCGAGGTTATCGTCGGCATTTCGATTACCGGCTCCCGCCGAGTTCCGCAGTTTCTTTCTGCCCTTCGGACAGATTGGCGGTGGAACACGCTACGACGAGTTCGACGGTACTTCGGGTACCCACGCGGAACTCTCCCGCATAAGCTCTCGCCTTTACCGCACATAGAAAAGCCGTACTTTTGAGTAGTGATGGCATTAAATGTAGTTTCCTTCTATATATAGGGGACTGGTGAGGCTTGACTGGAATCGACGATGGACGTGGCGTAAGCGTTATCGGCATGTCAGCAGGCTGTTGGCGGCAGGACTGTCGATTCGACTACCGGCACCCGCCGCCTACCGAGGTTATCGTCGGCATTTCGATTACCGGCTCCCGCCGAGTTCCCGCAGTTTCTTTCTGCCCTTCGGACAGATTGGCGGTGGAACACGCTACGACGAGTTCGACGGTACTTCGGGTACCCGCGGAACTCTCCGCATAAGCTCTCGCCTTTTACCGCACATAGAAAAGCCGTACTTTTGAGTAGTGATGGCATTAAATGTAGTTTCCTTCTATATATATGGGGACTGGTGAGGCTTGACTGGAATCGACGATGGACGTGGCGTAAGCGTTATCGGCATGTCAGCAGGCTGTTGGCGGCAGGACTGTCGATTCGACTACCGGCACCGCCGCCTACCGAGGTTATCGTCGGCATTTCGATTACCGGCTCCCGCCGAGTTCCGCAGTTTCTTTCTGCCCTTCGGACAGATAGGCGGTGGAACACGCTACGACGAGTTCGACGGCACTTAGGGTAGCCACGCGGAACTCTCCCGCATAAGCTCTCGCCTTTTACCGCACATAGAAAAGCCGTACTTTTGAGTAGTGATGGCATTAAATGTAGTTTCCTTCTATATATATGGGGGACTGGTGAGGCTTGACTGGAATCGACGATGGACGTGGCGTAAGCGTTATCGGCATGTCAGCAGGCTGTTGGCGGCAGGACTGTCGATTCGACCGGCACCCGCCGCCTACCGAGGTTATCGTCGGCATTTCGATTACCGGCTCCCGCCGAGTTCCGCAGTTTCTTTCTGCCCTTCGGACAGATAGGCGGTGGAACACGCTACGACGAGTTCGACGGCACTTAGGGTACCCACGCGGAACTCTCCCGCATAAGCTCTCGCCTTTACCGCACATAGAAAAGCCGTACTTTTGAGTAGTGATGGCATTAAATGTAGTTTCCTTCTATATGGGGACTGGTGAGGCTTGACTGGAATCGACGATGGACGTGGCGTAAGCGTTATCGGCATGTTCAAACGTTGCCGCCGACTAACTAATGGCCTCATTGCCTCTGGGAGAGATTCGCGATCGATCACGCGACGCGTCCGTTGGGCAGGGGTTGTGGAGGACGTGCGGACACTACCCGTAGTTTTAGGACGTTACGACCTTTTCACCGCTCAAAACTGAGGGACCAATTTGCGCAACTCAGGGTTGCGATGCGGTTTTCCCGCATAGGCTCTCGCCTTTACCGCACTTTCAAAGCCGTACTAATGGGTTCTGATGGCATTAAATGTAGTTTCCTTCTATATATAGGGGCATAGTCTGTCTGAGACGGACTTAAAGGGAGGACGACTTTAAGAAATTTTCTCCCGTATAGAGTGATGCCAAAGACGGCATGGATGTGAGGAGAGTTCGGTGAAATTTGGAAAGTGGGAGGAAATGGCAAAATCAGTTTGATAGTTAGAAACGTTGTTTTCAGCGTTCATTTTCACACTTTTCACTCAAAACTGAGGACCAATTTGACGCAACTCAGGGTTGCGATGCGGAACTGCCGCATAGGCTCTCGCCGTTTACCGCACTTTCAAATGCCGTACTAATGGGTTCTGATGGCATTAAATGTAGTTTCCTTCTCTATATAGGGGCATAGTCTGTCTGAGACGGACCTGAAAGGAGTACGACTTTAAGAAATTTTCTCCCGTATAGAGTGATGCCAAAGACGGCATGGATGTGAGGAGAGTTCGGTGAAATTTGGAAAGTGGGAGGAAATGGCAAAATCAGTTTGATAGTTAGAAACGTTGTTTTTTTCAGCGTTCATTTCACCACTTTTTCACTCAAAACTGAGGACCAATTTGACGCAACTCAGGGTTGCGATGCGGAACTGCCGCATAGGCTCTCGCCTTTACCGCACTTTCAAAAAGCCGTACTAATGGGTTCTGATGGCATTAAATGTAGTTTCCTTCTATATATGGGGAGCATAGTCTGTCTGAGACGGACCTCAAAGGGAGGACGACTTTAAGAAATTTTCTCCCGTATAGAGTGATGCCAAAGACGGCATGGATGTGAGGAGAGTTCGGTGAAATTTGGAAGTGGGAGGAATGGCAAAATCAGTTTGATAGTTAGAAACGTTGTTTTCAGCGTTCATTTTCACCACTTTTCACTCAAAACTCAGGACCAATTTGACGCAACAGGGTTGCGATAGAACTTCCCCATAGGCTCTCGCCGTTTTCAAATGCCGTACTAATGGGTTCTGATGGCATTAAATGTAGTTTCCTTCTCTATATAGGGGGCATAGTCTGTCTGAGACGGACCTGAAAGGAGTTACGACAAAATTTTCTCCCGTATAGAGTGATGCCAAAGACGGCATGGATGTGAGGATTCGGTGAAATTTGGAAAGTGGGAGGAAATGGCAAAATCAGTTTGATAGTTAGAAACGTTGTTTTTTTCATTTTTCTACTTTTCACTCATAAACTAGGGACCATTTGACGCAACTCAGGGTTGCGATCTCCCCTTTACCGCACTTTGAAATGCCGTACTAATGGGTTCTGATGGCATTAAATGTAGTTTCCTTCTCTATATAGGGGCATAGTCTGTCTGAGACGGACCTGAAGGGAGTACGACTTTAAGAAATTTTCTCCCGTATAGAGTGATGCCAAAGACGGCATGGATGTGAGGAGAGTTCGGTGAAATTTGGAAAGTGGGAGGAAATGGCAAAATCAGTTTGATAGTTAGAAACGTTGTTTTTTTCAGCGTTCATTTCTACACTTTTCACTCAAAACTGAGGACCAATTTGACGCAACTCAGGGTAGCGATGCGGAACTATTCCTTGGTCCCTTGCCTTTTACCGCACTTTCAAATGCCGTACTAATGGGTTCTGATGGCATTAAATTTAGTTTCCTTCTCTATATAGGGGGCATAGTCTGTCTGAGACAGGATTGTAACATTGTGTTAAGCCTCCTCTCACCTTTTAACCCGGCGTGCCCGGGACCTGTGGAGCTGGTCACGGCCCGTTTCCCCACAGGTGGTGAGTACTAGCGAAAACGACTGCCGATAGTGTTAAGAAATGGCCGAACAAGAATGTAAGAGGCCGAGAGATATTGAATGAACGAACGTAATGGTGGATTGAACAATATATTGGCGCAAAAAGAATGTTGCGAGAAGTGATGGTTTTAAGAACACTGTGCGGCGTTTTCCTAGTAAGTTTGTCGTTCTACCCGTCTCGGTGGATTCAGCACCACTACCTGCAACAGTGGTTTTTTTGACGTGCCTCGGTGGAAGAGAGGTTACTGTCGTAAAATATATGGGTAGCTGTTTCCCGTTCCCTCTCGGTCCGTGCGGGGATAAAAGCAGTACGTGCGTTCGACCGCACGCCTACGAGTTAATCGAGCGATTAGCCGGTCTCAGTCAGAGACACACGGGATGCTGGACCCGCAGCGTGCTCTGCACGAGTCGTTGAATTTCAGCTTGTCAAACCAAGGGTCCGAGCGGCCCTTCCCTTTCACGGGGCATGTTATTTACGGTGACTGTTTCCCTTTCCCTCTCGTTCCGAGCGGGGATAAAAGCAGTACGTGCGTTCGACCGCACGCCTACGACATTAATCCGAGCGATTAGCCGGTCTCAGTCAGAGACACACGGGATGCTGGACCCGCAGCGTGCTCTGCACGAGTCGTTGAATTTCAGCTTGTCAAACCAAGGGTCCGAGCGGCCCTTCCCTTTCACGGGGCATGTTATTTACGGTGACTGTTTCCCTTTCCCTCTCGGTCCGAGCGGGGATAAAAGCAGTACGTGCGTTCGACCGCACGGCTACGAGTTAATCCGAGCGATTAGCCGGTCTCAGTTGGAGACACACGGGATGCTGGACCCGCAGCGTGCTCTGCACGAGTCGTTGATTTTCAGCTTGTCAAACCAAGGGTCCGAGCGGCCCTTCCTTTCACGGGGCAAGTCAATAACGGTGACTGTTTCCCTTTCCCTCTCGGTCGAGCGGGGATAAAGCAGTACGTGCGTTCGACCGCACCCCTACGTGATAATCCGAGCGATTAGCCGGTCTCAGTCAGAAGACACGGGATGCTGGACCCGCAGCGTGCTCTGCACGAGTCGTTGAATTTCAGCTTGTCAAACCAAGGGTCCGAGCGGCTCTTCCCTTTCACGGGGCAAGTCAATAACGGTGACTGTTTCCCTTTCCCTCGGTCCAGCAGGATAAGCAGAGCGTTCAATCGTTAATGGATGGTCTGTAGTGAAGTTTATGCAAATGAACTAAAGCTTCAGTAGAGATTTATCTGTAACAAGACTACGGTGGATGTTTGAGCATAAGAGCAGCTTGTGTCAAGTGTAAGATCAATTTTTGGCTTCTATACTCACATTCTTTTCATTTATTATCTACACTCCAGGTTTATTAATCCACATGGTTTATGTTTATTATCATATATAAAATGCTAGGTTTATTAATAACTGTTTATATTTACTTTTTTTCCATATAAATGTCAGTGGTTATTACTCACATTGTTTGCATTTATGATCCATATAAAATCTTAAGGTTTCTTAATCATTTTGTTGATATTTTCTTTCTTGTATTAGTAACATTTATTATTTGAAAATATGAAATTAACATTGTTTATATTTATCACCACTTGGATTCTTTACCTTTATTATCTACTATAGCGTAAGTACCCGGTTTTCTCCTGTTACTGTTTTGTTTATTTTTAGATGTCTGTGTCAGTATGTCTGTATTATGAACCTATTTTATCAACATTGAGTCGTCATTAAAGTAACTAGAGGTATTTCTGTTAGTTTGTAATAATAAAAGCTTAACTCTATGATTTATTTTAGCTGTGGCAGTAAAAGCGCGTATGATTTCTCAAAATATGAGAGAGTCATAAAATCCGAAATACATTTATCCATTTAAGGTATTTTTTTCTGTTATATCACCAATGTTTTTAATAAAAAAACTTTTCTAAACAACCTTAAAATCATGAAATATATTTCCTAGTTTCCTTTTCTTTGCATTTTATTTTTATACTTTCTATACGTAGACTAACAACATTAGATTATTGTTTCGTTGTAAAGTAACGACATAAAAGCCATTGACTTTATATATTAGAAGTCGTTAATATAACGATAGATAGTACTGCATGGTATACTATGGAATGATAGTATTTGCCTCGTCATTTTTGATGGGATGTACCTAGTACAAATACTTAGAGTCTTATGTGTTTATGCATTTCATCTTATACATTCAGTACAAGACAAACAACAATATTAGGTTATACTTGTGTTGCTTAGCAATATGACATAAAAGCATTTTGTCCGAACGTATTGTTACCAAAACGCACTGGCTATGTCATTAATAGGGTTAATAACGGATATACTACGTGGTATACTATGGGGTGTTATACTGCCTCTTTCCTTTGACTGCTATTTATAATAGTAACAAAGCTTGTTTGTATGTTTGTTATTTCTATTTGTAATATCAGGAACAACTTCTTTTATGCATGTCCATTAAAAAAAAATGCGCAAACACATGAATAAGTAATAATACCCAGGTGCACACTCTCATGGTCCCTTAGAATGGATGCAAAATTTCAGATTTTAAGTTCTTTTCTCTTGTTAGATTTAGTATTTTCAATTTATGCTCAAGATGTTTGCTAATGTTGTTGTTTACACTTATTGTTGTCGGATTATACTCTTAAAAGCTTATTACTGACATTAATTATGTTTAATATTTTGTCTATACTGCAAGGCTTATTACTAGTGTTGTTTACATTTATTATTTTCTGTTTGTACTGTTAAAGTATATTTACTGGTATTATTTACACTGAATTTAATGTGAAAACCAGCACTCTTTGGTGGAATAAAGAAAACATAACTTTCTTTCAGTTACAATGCCCCTGGTTGAATATTACCTTTTCTTTCCCTCAAGTTCTTTTGTCTTTTGATTTTATTTTCCTTTGAATCTTGACACGGTTAACCGGGATAAAAATAGAAAACAAACCATATGGATATAAAATAATGGTTTTTTGTTTAGGTTACAGCTCTTCAAGTAGAATCTGTTCGTTATAAATTAATGTCGGGATTCTGCCTCATTTAAAGATTACATTTCCACATCACGAGCCTTCGCATATTAAACAGATTTTTTAAAACCATATAACTAGTTTCTCCATCTGTTTTTCTTGTTTTTGTTCACTAATCAATCTGTTAAAGGCACTCTAAACATATTGCTGGATAATCTGCTTATTTCTTGTAATTCAATTTTATTTTCTTTGTTCAGTGATAAAATTTTTGTTATGGTTTTTAAAATTAAAGCATTGAAAACCAATAAATATGTATTGAAAACCTCAAATTTTTCCTAAATAAATTCATTCCACCCATTTTCATTGAATCTTGCTATTTAACGTTATTATTACGCATCAACGTTTTTGCTGAAAAATAGACAAGAAAGTAATTTGAGGAAATTGTACCCTGAGCTTAGCCATACAATGCATATAACAAAATATATGAAGTTTATAGTTTATGGAGGTTTAACAAGTTCTTTTTATTAAATGACTGTTAAGTGGACTATACGTATACAGGGAGTCTACCATATAGAAATTAGTGGTTGTTTCGGTTATCACAATACCCTGCAAGCAAAAAATAATAATTATTCCTTTGAAAATAAGTTTACTCTTCTTCGTTTTAAGATTTTACAAAGTAATTTACCACAAGACATGTATCCAATGCAAAACTTGTCTATATACACTAGAAGAATATCCAAAAGTAATGTTTATTTTAGTCTCATTTCCAAGAAATGACTGGTAAGACATTATGGTTGCAAGCGACGAAGGAATTGCTGTAAAATTTAAACGATCGTTTTAGAAATCAATCAGAATTGAACAATTTAACTGTGAAGCAGAAAGGATAGGAAGAAATATACGTATTTATTGTCATTTTAGCCAGTTTCACTATCTTAGATCGTTCAGTGGTTGATCAAAGCTTAACTAATGAATATAGTAAGAAATAGTTGAAAAACATTTATCGTTGTGTCCTAGATGTCTTATATATGATGAAAACCATTCTTTCAGTGTGAATCAAGATCAGAGTGTTTTATATGTCATGTACGTGTTAAGTCAAGATGAGTGTATCCTGGATATCCTGTATATATTGCAAACCATGTTTATAGCGTTAATCAAGATCAGCGTGTCGTAAGTGTAATGTGTGTATTGGAAACGACTTGTAGTGTGAATCAATGTATACTAGATGTCATGTACATGTTGAGAACGGTTCGTAGAATATGAATCAAGGTCAAATGGTCCTGAGGAAAAGTATCCTTGCTTTCTGAAGGTCTTTTATCAACACGAAGACAACTCACTGCGTTTGTTTTGTTTTTTGGAGCAGGAAATTGAACCTTGGGGTTTCATGAATGTTGTACGTGAGGAATTGGGAATTGGTATTACATATTTTATCTTGTTCAAAGTTGCCACTAAAGTATAGTAATTACTGTACAACTGATTCACGAGTTTAGAGTTAACACGCTCTATGAAGGTTTGAAAGTTGTTGTTTTTTGTGTTTTGAGGAATTATGAACGTTATTACATGTTTCTTAACATATAAATAACTTATATCTACGTTTCTGCGAATATGCTAATTACATAAGTATGAATTATAGTCATAATGTATAAAGAAAAAAAAGAAAATACTGATAAAATACAAATGTTACTTCGTAGTTAGGTTATGGCCTGAAAGCATTTTTTCTTGATACAACCTTAATTGACAGCGGTTCAGGCCAATAGTAAAAGTATGGAGTTGGTAATAATCAGGTAATGTGTGGCAGTGCTTGTTTTTTAAACTATATATAACGTTACTTACTTTAAAGTAGCTGTTGTTATGTCGACTGATGTTACCATCTGGTAGCGGATGGAGAGTTTGGGAAAGAAGTAGAAATTTTGTTCTTTGTGGTTTTTCGGTTGTTTGAACAATGGTTTTATATATTCGAACAAAGCTTTGAAAGCGACGCCTGAACTGTGGGAGTATTTCAGGATTTCGTGTTATTACTCAATTCAATATAAAATTGTTCTTAAGGCTTTGTTAGTGTAAACCTAGTAAACTGAATTTGTACAAGAAGTATTTTGTAGTGCTATAAAAGGAGTCAGCCAGAACTGCAAAAAAGCAGTAGTTTACTAACTTTTCTTAATAACAAATATGAATACTTGAAATTTTGGATCATGTGATACTCATAACAGTTCAGTCATAGCGACACATTGGTAACAGTGTAGGCGTAAAATGTTACTTATCGACTGATGTTTATTATTAATAAAGGAATATTCTCGGTACATTTTCTATTGCAGTTGACATTAGATGGCAATATCAGAATATTACCAACAAGTGATAATTTCAAGACGAAAGATTTGTTGTTTTATATTTTATCCCAAAGCTACAAATAGTACACCTGGACTTTGTCCATCACAGGGAATTTTATTCTTGTATGTGTGTAAGCCTACAGCTGATACACTGAAGGATATAAAGTGAAATAATAACTTTATTAGTTTTAGTAACTAATATAACTGACGTTCGATCAGAAATTGTTTGTTTTAGCAGACGTATAAACTTAAACAAATCCGGTTGAAACGTAGAAAGCTGACATAGCGTTAGAAAGCGGTGTGCATTTTAATGAAATGTTAGGCCTATTGGTTTCAAGTACTTCGTCAGCTTTCGATGTTTAAATCATAACTTTTAAGTCTTACTCTGTACTGCATATCTATATATAGCGTTTCATAAATAATTTATTTTCTCGTAAGCCTAGCTGAATAGTTTTATATTTGACTAAAGGCGTCCTGGACAGTGATTTGTAGGAGAGAAATGATAAATCTAAAACAGAAAAATTAAGAAGAATATTGAAAAGGAACATCTGCAAGTTACGTGATTTTTTATTGCAAATAGTAATTAACTCTAAACTTGTAAATATTACCTTGGAAACCAACGAGAATTGTGCCAACAAATAAGTTATAAAATAAATAATTAAAAGTGTACTTTTCTAGAAAACGGATTTTCTGTATAACAAACTTATTGGTATGTATTTATCATAATTCAATAGGCATTGTCTTATGACAAGTTACTTTCTATATTACTAAGTGACCACTTGAAACCAAAAGAATAGATATAACCAGCTAGCAAAAGTAACTGCTGTTTCACTGAGAATTAGTCATGATAAATATTGCACTTATCTTATATAGTAGTTCATAATTCTGAAACGAAAGACTAGAGGGAAGGTAACTGTCCACTGCCAACTTTTGAACTAGTCTGACCGAATAGTTTTGTTGTTACTATTATTCACGCCCATGCTTCAAGGTGCAGAGCACATTTTTTTGCGGTAACGAGCAAAACCATAAACCCTCGGTATCACGGCCAGAATGCGCTAACCACTAGGTTACGCTCAGCCTTTACCTGTTAAGTAACTTTGTTTTAATGGGATTATGTGATTAAACAGGTTATTTGTGGTGACGAGGACGATTACGTCCAACCTTTTCACCAATCACCATATGGTAGAAATTGTAAAGATATGCGAACATCCAGGTTTCATGTTTAGAAGTCGTTTTACTTCGAAATCCTCGGAATAAACTAAGTACACAAGTTTTTTTGATCATTCATAATGACGTATGACCTTTATGGGTTTGAATGTCCTTTGATCGTCCCGTGCTTGGTAAATTTCTGTCCGAACTGGTTAGTTCATATTTCGTTATGGACGTAAATGATTCAGCGTTTGATATTCAGTTTCTGATTCTCGAACAAAAACTTTGTATTACTGGTAAAATCTTTAGATTACCAAGTAATAACATTTATATTACAACTAGTAATATTTGTATTACAAAGTAATTATTTTATCAGAAACTTTCCAACTTCATCGCGTTTATTTACAGATATAATTCAAGGTGAAGACCGTTACTGTACATGACATTTTTTTTTTTTTAATTTCGCACAAAGCTACTCGAGGGGCTATCTGTGCTAGCCGTCCCTAATTTAGCAGTGTAAGACTAGAGGAAGGCAACTAGTCATCACCACCCACCGCCAACTCTTGGGCTACTCTTTTTACCAATGAATAGTGGGATTGACCGTCACATTATAACGCCCCCTCGGCTGAAAGGGCGAGCATGTTTGGCGCGACGGGGATGCGAACCCGCGACCCTCAGATTACGAGTCGCACGCCTTAACGCGCTTGGCCATGCCGGGCCGCTGTACATGACAAGGCATCGATCGGGTCGAGAGTAGCTCTGTGGTTAGTGTATACTTGTTCTGTAAATCTGAAAATTCATAGCTCTATCCCGTTCCCACATCGTAGTTTAAGACATTGAGTATGAAAGTAGTCATTAAATTCCAGTATTCAGTGAGACAAGAGTAGCCTAAGGGTTGGCGGTGTGTGTTGTTGACTAGTATCCTTCCTCTATCATTTCCAAATTTTTGACAGTTATACGTAGATATTCCTTGAAGAAATATCCGAAATACGAACGCATAGACTATTTTTATGGATTCTTTACCGAAATGTATGTGATCGGAAAACTTTTAACGTAAGTTTAATACTACAAGTTCATATCAGTGCAGCGATAATAGTTATAGTTAATTGTTTTGATAAAATATCTGTTTTCATAGTATTTCTTTCCAGATTGGACTGAATCAAGACTTGATGAGAAAAGAAAAAGTTACCAGTATAACTGGCGAGTGCTAATCAAACTTAAGTTGGCTATGGAACAAAACAGTTTTAAATAAAGTAAAAGAATTTTTGTTTTGATTTAGGTTTCTCTAACAAGAACGCGGTGTCTGTATGTGTGATAAAATCGTTATTTTCATGAAGGTTTTGAAAGAAATACATTTTCAGACTTTAGTCACGTGACGTTCTGTTCATTACGTTGGTGTGTTTTTTTAAATGTTTGAGAATATCTTATTTTATTTTAACTTTATTTATTCAGATGTAAATAAAAACTCTAAATCTTAAAATTTTAAAATTAATCCAGTGAAGTAAGTTATCGTTTGTACCCAGGATAATTTGTTACTTAGAAGCTGTAGCAAGATTTCTTTAATACGTGAAAATAAAGAAGTTAATACAATGAGTTCTGATCTGTTCCTGTATATTGTATGTTAGTATTTATAACGAGTTTCAGACACTTTCGCTCAGCGTTTGAGAGCTTAAAACGCTATAATTCGATGTTCGATGTTTGTGGTGGGGACATTTATAGCTTTGCGCTTAAAATATAGACAATAAAGACTGAAAAATTAGTTCAATGTAACAAAGCAGGAAGAGCTGAAAAAGTGATTATTTATTGCTACTTTCTTTAAATTTGGTTTCGTTTGTTTCTTATTAAAAGCAAAGCTACACAATGGGCTCTGTGTTTGCTCACCACGACTATCAAACCATGTTTTTCAGAGGAGCCACTGGGAGGCTTTTTAATGAAAAGAAAATTACGTGTTAAATTTTTGTCTTCTTGGGCATATTAGGTTCAATCATACTATTCAGATAAATAACTGATTATTGGAGGTATGTCACTTTTTTAGGGAGAAACTTTTCGTATCACCTCAGGGTATTTGATTGCCATATATTCTTTTGTTTGTTTTTGTTTTGGAATTTCACACAAAGCTACTCGAGGGCTATCTGTGCTAGCCGTCCCTAATTTAGCAGTGTAAGACTAGAGGAAGGCAACTAGTCATCACCACCCACCGCCAACTCTTGGGCTACTCTTTTACCAACGAATGAGTGGGATTGACCGTCACTTTATAACGCCCCCGGCTGAAAGGGCGAGCATGTTTGGCGCGATGGGGATGCGAACCCGCGACCCTCAGATTACGCGTCGCACGCCTAACACTCTTGGCGCTATGGGATGAACCCGCGACCCTCAGATTACAGGTCGCACGCCGTAATGCGCAGCCATGCCAGGCTGCTATATTCTTTTACTTATTCATTTTATATTTTGTTTCATTAAGAACAACCAGTTGGCCCAAGTTAGCAGCAGACTGTGAGTGGGAGATTTGTATGTTGGAAGTTGTAGTGCTAAGTACCAATATCACATATTTAGCTTGGTTGTATATCTGATAAGTATTAACGTTGTATCTAGACGGTGTTATTAGATTACATAGGTGGTATGATTGGTTAAATAGTGTTGTGTAACGTTGTATACTAGTTGTAATAGCGGAAAAGATATTAATGTGGTATCTAAACAGTTTAAGTTAAACAGTGCTATTAGATTATATAAATGATATGATATTTAAATATTGTGTAATAGATTGTTTAGCAACTAATTGTTGGCAATTGAAAAATTTGAGATATTTGCCTGTTTTATCTGGTCTTAAGTAAATTAAACGTTATTTCGGTGACTTTTACCAAATCAAACTTATGTATTTCCCGCTCAGTTGGGAGTGTTTTTAATATCCGAAAGTTAATATTTGATATCGAATACCTGTCAGGCTACTTTATATGCTTGTGGTGCTGTTCTTAAAGTTCCATCAGGATAAGATTAGAGGCAGAGGAAATAGATTCCAGAAACAAAATAGCAATTTTGAGTGAAAGGATCAGTTATTATCGCACGTGACTGTGTAAAGGCTCGAGTTTTGTGAGTACTTAATGACTTAGGAATTTTGTCTCGTCAGTATGAGCTATAATTTCACTTCAAACGCAATATATTTTATTGTGTTATGTATTAACAAAAGCATTATACATTTTGTATCTTGTTAGTAAATTACTACTGATGATTCATGAGATATTGTAGCTATACCAAATTTTTAACATTCTCAACTAAAACTGGGTAAGGAGGGCCTATTCGTTAGTTTACTCTGTCATGCTGAAGGTGAATGATTTACTGCCCTTTGCCATTGATGCTTTACTAAATCTATGTTTGCCAGACAAAAGTAACCTAAGAGTTGACAGTGGATATTGTTACTGCTACACTATACTA
>NW_027467946.1:0-36663 GCF_004210375.1 Tachypleus tridentatus
GTACAACTGATCACAGTCATGACTCTATATAGTATTTTTCTGAAAACTGTGTATAGAACATTACATGGCTGAATGGTGCTTTATTGACAGTTTTGCAATTCCTGATAAAGTAAGAATAATTCTATGGCATAATGAAATAAGATGCACATTTTTTTTTTGATGAGGATTTGTTATCCAAGTAATAGTAATTAATACTTGTTTCAGAATTTTCTGAGTGTTTCTGTTATTTACAAATATTTGTCGCTATCATCATGTGAACTTTTAACAGAGATGTTATCTGTCACCAAAATGGTCATTTACTAGTTAAAGTATAGGCTGCTAACCATGATTCTTGAACGAACAATCTACTTCACAAAATAACACTGTTGTTTTATTCTTGGTGTTATGAAACTTAAATGAATAACTGCTGTAAACATCAGAAAATTGGCAGATGATGTAATTATTGCGTATTCCACTTGAGTGATCCAGGTAAGAACAACCAAATGTTATATCTACGTCTGAGCGGTTGCTATCTGATGAGTTTCATCAAGTTATTTACTTTTATTGTTACATACAATAAATCTAACAACATGTTTAAAACTAGATGTATGGTACATTCACCACCCTCTGTTATTTATTGCTAATGTCTGGTAGTAGAAAAACTTTTCCTCGACGAATATAATTTACTACTATAACATTTGTTAACCAAGGAAACAACTTACATCTAAATAAAGTATCAGATGTATCTTTTAGTTTATGTTACTAAAGTTTTCAAGTATTCCTCTGTTCATCTCTAGGGACATCTGTAGCTAGTATTGTTACATGATGGAAGCAGTTTAGAATATACTCCATCATGTATTTTATTTGTATATTCTTATGTGTTTTCTTCGTAAGGATTCTAGTTGTATGCGTGACATTATGAGGATGTAATTATAAATAATATTAAAATCAGTAAAATGGTAATTATGTATTTAAAATATGATGTATTTATTTATCTATCCAATATTGTTGTTATGGAATTGAAAATTTAAAACAAAACATCAAAGGTAATTATCCTCGAACGTAGTGTGTTCAGGCTCAACGAAAATAACAAATCTACTCTCTATAAACATCAGATGTATTTTTTTTTGTATGTTACTGTCCAAAGAACAAGTTACTTTAAATAAGGTATCTGGACTGTGTATTACTATTGTTTTGAATTTTGTGCAAAAATTCACATGAAAACTCTGAAGTATCAGTTACTATTAATTTAGCAGTACAAGACAAGCCAGACAGTCTATAAACACCATGTCTACTCTGGTTACTATTTTTGTTAATCAAGGTAGAAGAACTCACATTACCAACAACCTCATGACTGAAACTGTAGATTTGAGTTATGTTTAGTGTGACTAGGAGTTCAGAAAACATCCATCTCTAGATGTTCTGTTGATTACCACCTTATGTTATCAGGTACAGCCACATGCCAGAACAAATATATCAGGGATCTTCCAGAGTCAATAGACATAGGGACTAAGAATATTTTATCATTGAGACCTGTTATATCCCATTGATTACAAATATCCCAAAACTTGTTTAACAAGCATCTCCTCTCAGAATAATCTTTGGACCATCAGTTTGTCGAGTCTCTCTCCAGGGAAGTTTTTTAGGTGTTAAAACAGTTTTAAAATTTCCAATTCTTCTTACCAGTAACATTAATTTTTTTTTTTAAAGGTGACAATCATTCTCTTGTAATTCCATTGTTGGTTGTGATTAATTACTTTATTATCATAGAATATCACTCTCTTATACATTCTAATGTATCTTGCACTTGCTACACACAGACCTATGTGATTATAGAAGAACAAACCTACCTGTAAACTACAGGTTCACATGTAGTTACTTTTTTTTATTAATGGAAGTTCACAAGAAGAACAAATCTACATGTCTATTAATAGTGTAAACTGTACTCATTTTCTTGTAATACTTTGGAAAAAATGACATGTCTCAAACTCAGATGTTTGAACTCTGGTATCTTGTTATCCTGTTACTTGTTATTACTATTAGTGTTGATCCAAGTAAGAACAAATCTACATGTCTATAAACATCAGATGTATCTGTTACTTGAGTTATTACTATTAGTGTTGATCCAAGTAAGAACAAATCTACATGTCTATAAACATCAGATGTATCTGTTACTTGTTATTACTATTAGTGTTGATCCAAGTAAGAACAAATCTACATGTCTATAAACATCAGATGTATCTGTTACTTGAGTTATTACTATTAGTGTTGATCCAAGTAAGAACAAATCTACATGTCTATAAACATCAGATGTATCTGTTACTTGTTATTACTATTAGTGTTGATCCAAGTAAGAACAAATCTACATGTCTATAAACATCAGATGTATCTGTTACTTTGTTATTACTATTAGTGTTGATCCAAGTAAGAACAAATCTACATGTCTATAAACATCAGATGTATCTGTTACTTGTTATTACTATTAGTGTTGATCCAGGTAAGAACAAATCTACATGTCTATAAACATCAGATGTATCTGTTACTTGTTATTACTATTAGTGTTGATCCAAGTAAGAACAAATCTACATGTCTATAAACATCAGATGTGTTACTATTTGTTATTCCAGGTAAGAACAAATCTACATGTCTACATCAGATGTATCTGTTACTTGTTATCCAAGTAAGAACAAATCTACATGTCTATAAACATCAGATGTATCTGTTACTTGTTATTACTATTAGTGTTGATCCAAGTAAGAACAAATCTACATGTCTATAAACATCAGATGTATCTGTTACTTGTTATTACTATTAGTGTTGATCCAAGTAAGAACAAATCTACATGTCTATAAACATCAGATGTATCTGTTACTTGAGTTATTACTATTAGTGTTGATCCAAGTAAGAACAAATCTACATGTCTATAAACATCAGATGTATCTGTTACTTGAGTGTTATTACTATTAGTGTTGATCCAAGTGTTGATCCAAGTAAGAACAAATCTACATGTCTATAAACATCAGATGTATCTGTTACTTGTTATTACTATTAGTGTTGATCCAGGTAAGAACAAATCTACATGTCTATAAACATCAGATGTATCTGTTACTTGAGTTATTACTATTAGTGTTGATCCAAGTAAGAACAAATCTACATGTCTATAAACATCAGATGTATCTGTTACTTGTTATTACTATTAGTGTTGATCCAAGTAAGAACAAATCTACATGTCTATAAACATCAGATGTATCTGTTACTTGAGTTATTACTATTAGTGTTGATCCAGGTAAGAACAAATCTACATGTCTATAAACATCAGATGTATCTGTTACTTGTTATTACTATTAGTGTTGATCCAAGTAAGAACAAATCTACATGTCTATAAACATCAGATGTATCTGTTACTTTGTTATTACTATTAGTGTTGATCCAAGTAAGAACAAATCTACATGTCTATAAACATCAGATGTATCTGTTACTTGAGTTATTACTATTAGTGTTGATCCAAGTAAGAACAAATCTACATGTCTATAAACATCAGATGTATCTGTTACTTGTTATTACTATTAGTGTTGATCCAGGTAAGAACAAATCTACATGTCTATAAACATCAGATGTATCTGTTACTTGTTATTACTATTAGTGTTGATCCAAGTAAGAACAAATCTACATGTCTATAAACATCAGATGTATCTGTTACTTGAGTTATTACTATTATTAGTAAGAACAAATCTACATGTCTATAAACATCAGATGTATCTGTTACTTGTTATTACTATTAGTGTTGATCCAAGTAAGAACAAATCTACATGTCTATAAACATCAGATGTATCTGTTACTTAGTGTTGTTATTACTATTAGTGTTGATCCAAGTAAGAACAAATCTACATGTCTATAAACATCAGATGTATCTGTTACTTGTTATTACTATTAGTGTTGTTATTACTATTAGTGTTGATCCAAGTAAGAACAAATCTACATGTCTATAAACATCAGATGTATCTGTTACTTTGTTATTACTATTAGTGTTGATCCAGGTAAGAACAAATCTACATGTCTATAAACATCAGATGTATCTGTTACTTGTTATTACTATTAGTGTTGATCCAAGTAAGAACAAATCTACATGTCTATAAACATCAGATGTATCTGTTACTTGTTATTACTATTAGTGTTGATCCAAGTAAGAACAAATCTACATGTCTATAAACATCAGATGTATCTGTTACTTGAGTTATTACTATTAGTGTTGATCCAAGTAAGAACAAATCTACATGTCTATAAACATCAGATGTATCTGTTACTTGAGTTATTACTATTAGTGTTGATCCAAGTAAGAACAAATCTACATGTCTATAAACATCAGATGTATCTGTTACTTGTTATTACTATTAGTGTTGATCCAAGTAAGAACAAATCTACATGTCTATAAACATCAGATGTATCTGTTACTTGTTATTACTATTAGTGTTGATCCAAGTAAGAACAAATCTACATGTCTATAAACATCAGATGTATCTGTTACTTGTTATTACTATTAGTGTTGATCCAAGTAAGAACAAATCTACATGTCTATAAACATCAGATGTATCTGTTACTTGTTATTACTATTAGTGTTGATCCAAGTAAGAACAAATCTACATGTCTATAAACATCAGATGTATCTGTTACTTGTTATTACTATTAGTGTTGATCCAAGTAAGAACAAATCTACATGTCTATAAACATCAGATGTATCTGTTACTTGTTATTACTATTAGTGTTGATCCAGGTAAGAACAAATCTACATGTCTATAAACATCAGATGTATCTGTTACTTGAGTTATTACTATTAGTGTTGATCCAAGTAAGAACAAATCTACATGTCTATAAACATCAGATGTATCTGTTACTTGTTATTACTATTAGTGTTGATCCAAGTAAGAACAAATCTACATGTCTATAAACATCAGATGTATCTGTTACTTTGTTATTACTATTAGTGTTGATCCAAGTAAGAACAAATCTACATGTCTATAAACATCAGATGTATCTGTTACTTGAGTTATTACTATTAGTGTTGATCCAAGTAAGAACAAATCTACATGTCTATAAACATCAGATGTATCTGTTACTTGTTATTACTATTAGTGTTGATCCAGGTAAGAACAAATCTACATGTCTATAAACATCAGATGTATCTGTTACTTGTTATTACTATTAGTGTTGATCCAAGTAAGAACAAATCTACATGTCTATAAACATCAGATGTATCTGTTACTTGTTATTACTATTAGTGTTGATCCAAGTAAGAACAAATCTACATGTCTATAAACATCAGATGTATCTGTTACTTGTTATTACTATTAGTGTTGATCCAAGTAAGAACAAATCTACATGTCTATAAACATCAGATGTATCTGTTACTTGTTATTACTATTAGTGTTGATCCAAGTAAGAACAAATCTACATGTCTATAAACATCAGATGTGTTACCTGAGTTTACTATTAGTGTTGATCCAAGTAAGAACAAATCTACATGTCTATAAACATCAGATGTATCTGTTACTTGAGTTATTACTATTAGTGTTGATCCAAGTAAGAACAAATCTACATGTCTATAAACATCAGATGTATCTGTTACTTGTTATTTATTACTATTAGTGTTGATCCAAGTAAGAACAAATCTACATGTCTATAAACATCAGATGTATCTGTTACTTGTTATTACTATTAGTGTTGATCCAGGTAAGAACAAATCTACATGTCTATAAACATCAGATGTATCTGTTACTTGTTATTACTATTAGTGTTGATCCAAGTAAGAACAAATCTACATGTCTATAAACATCCTGTTACTATTAGTAAGAACAAATCTACATGTCTATAAACATCAGATGTATCTGTTACTTGAGTTATTACTATTAGTGTTGAAAGTAAGAACAAATCTACATGTCTATAAACATCAGATGTATCTGTTACTTGAGTTATTACTATTAGTGTTGATCCAAGTAAGAACAAATCTACATGTCTATAAACATCAGATGTATCTGTTACTTGTTATTACTATTAGTGTTGATCCAGGTAAGAACAAATCTACATGTCTATAAACATCAGATGTATCTGTTACTTGTTATTACTATTAGTGTTGATCCAGGTAAGAACAAATCTACATGTCTATAAACATCAGATGTATCTGTTACTTGAGTTATTACTATTAGTGTTGATCCAAGTAAGAACAAATCTACATGTCTATAAACATCAGATGTATCTGTTACTTGAGTTATTACTATTAGTGTTGATCCAAGTAAGAACAAATCTACATGTCTATAAACATCAGATGTATCTGTTACTTGAGTTATTACTATTAGTGTTGATCCAGGTAAGAACAAATCTACATGTCTATAAACATCAGATGTATCTGTTACTTGTTAGTTATTACTATTAGTGTTGATCCAAGTAAGAACAAATCTACATGTCTATAAACATCAGATGTATCTGTTACTTGTTATTACTATTAGTGTTGATCCAGGTAAGAACAAATCTACATGTCTATAAACATCAGATGTATCTGTTACTTGAGTTATTACTATTAGTGTTGATCCAAGTAAGAACAAATCTACATGTCTATAAACATCAGATGTATCTGTTACTTGTTATTACTATTAGTGTTGATCCAGTAAGAACAAATCTACATGTCTATAAACATCAGATGTATCTGTTACTTCAGTTATTACTATTAGTGTTGATCCAAGTAAGAACAAATCTACATGTCTATAAACATCAGATGTATCTGTTACTTGTTATTACTATTAGTGTTGATCCAGGTAAGAACAAATCTACATGTCTATAAACATCAGATGTATCTGTTACTTGTTATTACTATTAGTGTTGATCCAAGTAAGAACAAATCTACATGTCTATAAACATCAGATGTATCTGTTACTTGTTATTACTATTAGTGTTGATCCAAGTAAGAACAAATCTACATGTCTATAAACATCAGATGTATCTGTTACTTAAACATCAGTTATTACTATTAGTGTTGATCCAAGTAAGAACAAATCTACATGTCTATAAACATCAGATGTATCTGTTACTTGAGTTATTACTATTAGTGTTGATCCAAGTAAGAACAAATCTACATGTCTATAAACATCAGATGTATCTGTTACTTGTGTTATTACTATTAGTGTTGATCCAAGTAAGAACAAATCTACATGTCTATAAACATCAGATGTATCTGTTACTTGTTATTACTATTAGTGTTGATCCAAGTAAGAACAAATCTACATGTCTATAAACATCAGATGTATCTGTTACTTGAGTTATTACTATTAGTGTTGATCCAGGTAAGAACAAATCTACATGTCTATAAACATCAGATGTATCTGTTACTTGTTATTACTATTAGTGTTGATCCAAGTAAGAACAAATCTACATGTCTATAAACATCAGATGTATCTGTTACTTGTTATTACTATTAGTGTTGATCCAAGTAAGAACAAATCTACATGTCTATAAACATCAGATGTATCTGTTACTTGTTATTACTATTAGTGTTGATCCAAGTAAGAACAAATCTACATGTCTATAAACATCAGATGTATCTGTTACTTGTTATTACTATTAGTGTTGATCCAAGTAAGAACAAATCTACATGTCTATAAACATCAGATGTATCTGTTACTTGAGTTATTACTATTAGTGTTGATCCAAGTAAGAACAAATCTACATGTCTATAAACATCAGATGTATCTGTTACTTGTTATTACTATTAGTGTTGATCCAGGTAAGAACAAATCTACATGTCTATAAACATCAGATGTATCTGTTACTTGAGTTATTACTATTAGTGTTGATCCAAGTAAGAACAAATCTACATGTCTATAAACATCAGATGTATCTGTTACTTGTTATTACTATTAGTGTTGATCCAGGTAAGAACAAATCTACATGTCTATAAACATCAGATGTATCTGTTACTTGTTATTACTATTAGTGTTGATCCAAGTAAGAACAAATCTACATGTCTATAAACATCAGATGTATCTGTTACTTGAGTTATTACTATTAGTGTTGATCCAAGTAAGAACAAATCTACATGTCTATAAACATCAGATGTATCTGTTACTTGTTATTACTATTAGTGTTGATCCAGGTAAGAACAAATCTACATGTCTATAAACATCAGATGTATCTGTTACTTGTTATTACTATTAGTGTTGATCCAAGTAAGAACAAATCTACATGTCTATAAACATCAGATGTATCTGTTACTGTTACTATTAGTGTTGATTATCTACACTATTAGTGTTGATCCTATTAGTGTTGATCCAAGTAAGAACAAATCTACATGTCTATAAACATCAGATGTATCTGTTACTTGTTATTACTATTAGTGTTGATCCAAGTAAGAACAAATCTACATGTCTATAAACATCAGATGTATCTGTTACTTGTTATTACTATTAGTGTTGATCCAAGTAAGAACAAATCTACATGTCTATAAACATCAGATGTATCTGTTACTTGTTATTACTATTAGTGTTGATCCAAGTAAGAACAAATCTACATGTCTATAAACATCAGATGTATCTGTTACTTGAGTTATTACTATTAGTGTTGATCCAAGTAAGAACAAATCTACATGTCTATAAACATCAGATGTATCTGTTACTTGAGTTATTACTATTAGTGTTGATCCAAGTAAGAACAAATCTACATGTCTATAAACATCAGATGTATCTGTTACTTGTTATTACTATTAGTGTTGATCCAGGTAAGAACAAATCTACATGTCTATAAACATCAGATGTATCTGTTACTTGTTATTACTATTAGTGTTGATGTAAGAACAAATCTACATGTCTATAAACATCAGATGTATCTGTTACTTGTTATTACTATTAGTGTTGATCCAAGTAAGAACAAATCTACATGTCTATAAACATCAGATGTATCTGTTACTTGTTATTACTATTAGTGTTGATCCAAGTAAGAACAAATCTACATGTCTATAAACATCAGATGTATCTGTTACTTGTTATTACTATTAGTGTTGATCCAAGTAAGAACAAATCTACATGTCTATAAACATCAGATGTATCTGTTACTTGTTATTACTATTAGTGTTGATCCAAGTAAGAACAAATCTACATGTCTATAAACATCAGATGTATCTGTTACTTGTTATTACTATTAGTGTTGATCCAAGTAAGAACAAATCTACATGTCTATAAACATCAGATGTATCTGTTACTTGTTATTACTATTAGTGTTGATCCAAGTAAGAACAAATCTACATGTCTATAAACATCAGATGTATCTGTTACTTGAGTTATTACTATTAGTGTTGATCCAAGTAAGAACAAATCTACATGTCTATAAACATCAGATGTATCTGTTACTTGTTATTACTATTAGTGTTGATCCAAGTAAGAACAAATCTACATGTCTATAAACATCAGATGTATCTGTTACTTGTTATTACTATTAGTGTTGATCCAAGTAAGAACAAATCTACATGTCTATAAACATCAGATGTATCTGTTACTTGAGTTATTACTATTAGTGTTGATCCAAGTAAGAACAAATCTACATGTCTATAAACATCAGATGTATCTGTTACTTGTTATTACTATTAGTGTTGATCCAAGTAAGAACAAATCTACATGTCTATAAACATCAGATGTATCTGTTACTTGAGTTATTACTATTAGTGTTGATCCAAGTAAGAACAAATCTACATGTCTATAAACATCAGATGTATCTGTTACTTGTTATTACTATTAGTGTTGATCCAGGTAAGAACAAATCTACATGTCTATAAACATCAGATGTATCTGTTACTTGAGTTATTACTATTAGTGTTGATCCAAGTAAGAACAAATCTACATGTCTATAAACATCAGATGTATCTGTTACTTGTTATTACTATTAGTGTTGATCCAAGTAAGAACAAATCTACATGTCTATAAACATCAGATGTATCTGTTACTTGTTATTACTATTAGTGTTGATCCAGGTAAGAACAAATCTACATGTCTATAAACATCAGATGTATCTGTTACTTGTTATTACTATTAGTGTTGATCCAAGTAAGAACAAATCTACATGTCTATAAACATCAGATGTATCTGTTACTTGTTATTACTATTAGTGTTGATCCAGGTAAGAACAAATCTACATGTCTATAAACATCAGATGTATCTGTTACTTGAGTTATTACTATTAGTGTTGATCCAAGTAAGAACAAATCTACATGTCTATAAACATCAGATGTATCTGTTACTTGTTATTACTATTAGTGTTGATCCAGGTAAGAACAAATCTACATGTCTATAAACATCAGATGTATCTGTTACTTGTTATTACTATTAGTGTTGATCCAAGTAAGAACAAATCTACATGTCTATAAACATCAGATGTATCTGTTACTTGTTATTACTATTAGTGTTGATCCAAGTAAGAACAAATCTACATGTCTATAAACATCAGATGTATCTGTTACTTGAGTTATTACTATTAGTGTTGATCCAAGTAAGAACAAATCTACATGTCTATAAACATCAGATGTATCTGTTACTTGTTATTACTATTAGTGTTGATCCAGGTAAGAACAAATCTACATGTCTATAAACATCAGATGTATCTGTTACTTGAGTTATTACTATTAGTGTTGATCCAAGTAAGAACAAATCTACATGTCTATAAACATCAGATGTATCTGTTACTTTGTTATTACTATTAGTGTTGATCCAGGTAAGAACAAATCTACATGTCTATAAACATCAGATGTATCTGTTACTTTGTTATTACTATTAGTGTTGATCCAAGTAAGAACAAATCTACATGTCTATAAACATCAGATGTATCTGTTACTTGTTATTACTATTAGTGTTGATCCAAGTAAGAACAAATCTACATGTCTATAAACATCAGATGTATCTGTTACTTGAGTTATTACTATTAGTGTTGATCCAAGTAAGAACAAATCTACATGTCTATAAACATCAGATGTATCTGTTACTTGAGTTATTACTATTAGTGTTGATCCAAGTAAGAACAAATCTACATGTCTATAAACATCAGATGTATCTGTTACTTGTTATTACTATTAGTGTTGATCCAAGTAAGAACAAATCTACATGTCTATAAACATCAGATGTATCTGTTACTTGTTATTACTATTAGTGTTGATCCAGGTAAGAACAAATCTACATGTCTATAAACATCAGATGTATCTGTTACTTGAGTTATTACTATTAGTGTTGATCCAAGTAAGAACAAATCTACATGTCTATAAACATCAGATGTATCTGTTACTTGTTATTACTATTAGTGTTGATCCAAGTAAGAACAAATCTACATGTCTATAAACATCAGATGTATCTGTTACTTGAGTTATTACTATTAGTGTTGATCCAAGTAAGAACAAATCTACATGTCTATAAACATCAGATGTATCTGTTACTTGTTATTACTATTAGTGTTGATCCAGGTAAGAACAAATCTACATGTCTATAAACATCAGATGTATCTGTTACTTGAGTTATTACTATTAGTGTTGATCCAAGTAAGAACAAATCTACATGTCTATAAACATCAGATGTATCTGTTACTTGAGTTATTACTATTAGTGTTGATCCAAGTAAGAACAAATCTACATGTCTATAAACATCAGATGTATCTGTTACTGAGTTATTACTATTAGTGTTGATCCAAGTAAGAACAAATCTACATGTCTATAAACATCAGATGTATCTGTTACTTGTTATTACTATTAGTGTTGATCCAAGTAAGAACAAATCTACATGTCTAAACATCAGATGTATCTGTTACTTGTTATTACTATTAGTGTTGATCCAAGTAAGAACAAATCTACATGTCTATAAACATCAGATGTATCTGTTACTGTTTGTTATTACTATTAGTGTTGATCCAGGTAAGAACAAATCTACATGTCTATAAACATCAGATGTATCTGTTACTTGTTATTACTATTAGTGTTGATCCAGGTAAGAACAAATCTACATGTCTATAAACATCAGATGTATCTGTTACTTGTTATTACTATTAGTGTTGATCCAAGTAAGAACAAATCTACATGTCTATAAACATCAGATGTATCTGTTACTTGTTATTACTATTAGTGTTGATCCAGGTAAGAACAAATCTACATGTCTATAAACATCAGATGTATCTGTTACTTGAGTTATTACTATTAGTGTTGATCCAAGTAAGAACAAATCTACATGTCTATAAACATCAGATGTATCTGTTACTTGAGTTATTACTATTAGTGTTGATCCAAGTAAGAACAAATCTACATGTCTATAAACATCAGATGTATCTGTTACTTGTTATTACTATTAGTGTTATCCAGGTAAGAACAAATCTACATGTCTATAAACATCAGATGTATCTGTTACTTGAGTTATTACTATTAGTGTTGATCCAAGTAAGAACAAATCTACATGTCTATAAACATCAGATGTATCTGTTACTTGAGTTATTACTATTAGTGTTGATCCAAGTAAGAACAAATCTACATGTCTATAAACATCAGATGTATCTGTTACTTGTTATTACTATTAGTGTTGATCCAAGTAAGAACAAATCTACATGTCTATAAACATCAGATGTATCTGTTACTTGTTATTACTATTAGTGTTGATCCAAGTAAGAACAAATCTACATGTCTATAAACATCAGATGTATCTGTTACTTGAGTTATTACTATTAGTGTTGATCCAAGTAAGAACAAATCTACATGTCTATAAACATCAGATGTATCTGTTACTTGTTATTACTATTAGTGTTGATCCAAGTAAGAACAAATCTACATGTCTATAAACATCAGATGTATCTGTTACTTGTTATTACTATTAGTGTTGATCCAAGTAAGAACAAATCTACATGTCTATAAACATCAGATGTATCTGTTACTTGAGTTATTACTATTAGTGTTGATCCAAGTAAGAACAAATCTACATGTCTATAAACATCAGATGTATCTGTTACTTGTTATTACTATTAGTGTTGATCCAAGTAAGAACAAATCTACATGTCTATAAACATCAGATGTATCTGTTACTTGTTATTACTATTAGTGTTGATCCAGGTAAGAACAAATCTACATGTCTATAAACATCAGATGTATCTGTTACTTGTTATTACTATTAGTGTTGATCCAAGTAAGAACAAATCTACATGTCTATAAACATCAGATGTATCTGTTACTTGTTATTACTATTAGTGTTATCCAGGTAAGAACAAATCTACATGTCTATAAACATCAGATGTATCTGTTACTTGAGTTATTACTATTAGTGTTGATCCAAGTAAGAACAAATCTACATGTCTATAAACATCAGATGTATCTGTTACTTGTTATTACTATTAGTGTTGATCCAGGTAAGAACAAATCTACATGTCTATAAACATCAGATGTATCTGTTACTTGTTATTACTATTAGTGTTGATCCAAGTAAGAACAAATCTACATGTCTATAAACATCAGATGTATCTGTTACTTGTTATTACTATTAGTGTTGATCCAGGTAAGAACAAATCTACATGTCTATAAACATCAGATGTATCTGTTACTTGTTATTACTATTAGTGTTGATCCAAGTAAGAACAAATCTACATGTCTATAAACATCAGATGTATCTGTTACTTGTTATTACTATTAGTGTTGATCCAAGTAAGAACAAATCTACATGTCTATAAACATCAGATGTATCTGTTACTTGTTATTACTATTAGTGTTGATCCAAGTAAGAACAAATCTACATGTCTATAAACATCAGATGTATCTGTTACTTGTTATTACTATTAGTGTTGATCCAAGTAAGAACAAATCTACATGTCTATAAACATCAGATGTATCTGTTACTTGTTATTACTATTAGTGTTGATCCAAGTAAGAACAAATCTACATGTCTATAAACATCAGATGTATCTGTTACTTGTTATTACTATTAGTGTTGATCCAAGTAAGAACAAATCTACATGTCTATAAACATCAGATGTATCTGTTACTTGAGTTATTACTATTAGTGTTGATCCAAGTAAGAACAAATCTACATGTCTATAAACATCAGATGTATCTGTTACTTGTTATTACTATTAGTGTTGATCCAGGTAAGAACAAATCTACATGTCTATAAACATCAGATGTATCTGTTACTTGAGTTATTACTATTAGTGTTGATCCAAGTAAGAACAAATCTACATGTCTATAAACATCAGATGTATCTGTTACTTGTTATTACTATTAGTGTTGATCCAAGTAAGAACAAATCTACATGTCTATAAACATCAGATGTATCTGTTACTTGTTATTACTATTAGTGTTGATCCAAGTAAGAACAAATCTACATGTCTATAAACATCAGATGTATCTGTTACTTGTTATTACTATTAGTGTTGATCCAAGTAAGAACAAATCTACATGTCTATAAACATCAGATGTATCTGTTACTTGTGTTATTACTATTAGTGTTGATCCAAGTAAGAACAAATCTACATGTCTATAAACATCAGATGTATCTGTTACTTGTTATTACTATTAGTGTTGATCCAAGTAAGAACAAATCTACATGTCTATAAACATCAGATGTATCTGTTACTGAGTTATTACTATTAGTGTTGATCCAAGTAAGAACAAATCTACATGTCTATAAACATCAGATGTATCTGTTATCAGAGTGTTGATCCAAGTAAGAACAAATCTACATGTCTATAAACATCAGATGTATCTGTTACTTGTTATTACTATTAGTGTTGATCCAAGTAAGAACAAATCTACATGTCTATAAACATCAGATGTATCTGTTACTTGTTATTACTATTAGTGTTGATCCAAGTAAGAACAAATCTACATGTCTATAAACATCAGATGTATCTGTTACTTGTTATTACTATTAGTGTTGATCCAAGTAAGAACAAATCTACATGTCTATAAACATCAGATGTATCTGTTATGTTATTACTATTAGTGTTGATCCAGGTAAGAACAAAACATGTCTATAAACATCAGATGTATCTGTTACTTGTTATTACTATTAGTGTTGATCCAAGTAAGAACAAATCTACATGTCTATAAACATCAGATGTATCTGTTACTTGTTATTACTATTAGTGTTGATCCAAGTAAGAACAAATCTACATGTCTATAAACATCAGATGTATCTGTTACTTGTTATTACTATTAGTGTTGATCCAAGTAAGAACAAATCTACATGTCTATAAACATCAGATGTATCTGTTACTTGAGTTATTACTATTAGTGTTGATCCAAGTAAGAACAAATCTACATGTCTATAAACATCAGATGTATCTGTTACTTGTTATTACTATTAGTGTTGATCCAGGTAAGAACAAATCTACATGTCTATAAACATCAGATGTATCTGTTACTTGTTATTACTATTAGTGTTGATCCAGGTAAGAACAAATCTACATGTCTATAAACATCAGATGTATCTGTTACTTTGTTATTACTATTAGTGTTGATCCAAGTAAGAACAAATCTACATGTCTATAAACATCAGATGTATCTGTTACTTGTTATTACTATTAGTGTTATTACTACTTGAGTTATTACTATTAGTGTTGATCCAAGTAAGAACAAATCTACATGTCTATAAACATCAGATGTATCTGTTACTTGAGTTATTACTATTAGTGTTGATCCAAGTAAGAACAAATCTACATGTCTATAAACATCAGATGTATCTGTTACTTGTTATTACTATTAGTGTTGATCCAAGTAAGAACAAATCTACATGTCTATAAACATCAGATGTATCTGTTACTTGAGTTATTACTATTAGTGTTGATCCAAGTAAGAACAAATCTACATGTCTATAAACATCAGATGTATCTGTTACTTGAGTTATTACTATTAGTGTTGATCCAGGTAAGAACAAATCTACATGTCTATAAACATCAGATGTATCTGTTACTTGTTATTACTATTAGTGTTGATCCAGGTAAGAACAAATCTACATGTCTATAAACATCAGATGTATCTGTTACTTGAGTTATTACTATTAGTGTTGATCCAAGTAAGAACAAATCTACATGTCTATAAACATCAGATGTATCTGTTACTTGTTATTACTATTAGTGTTGATCCAGGTAAGAACAAATCTACATGTCTATAAACATCAGATGTATCTGTTACTTGTTATTACTATTAGTGTTGATCCAAGTAAGAACAAATCTACATGTCTATAAACATCAGATGTATCTGTTACTTGTTATTACTATTAGTGTTGATCCAAGTAAGAACAAATCTACATGTCTATAAACATCAGATGTATCTGTTACTTGTTATTACTATTAGTGTTGATCCAAGTAAGAACAAATCTACATGTCTATAAACATCAGATGTATCTGTTACTTGAGTTATTACTATTAGTGTTGATCCAAGTAAGAACAAATCTACATGTCTATAAACATCAGATGTATCTGTTACTTGTTATTACTATTAGTGTTGATCCAAGTAAGAACAAATCTACATGTCTATAAACATCAGATGTATCTGTTACTTGAGTTATTACTATTAGTGTTGATCCAAGTAAGAACAAATCTACATGTCTATAAACATCAGATGTATCTGTTACTTGTTATTACTATTAGTGTTGATCCAGGTAAGAACAAATCTACATGTCTATAAACATCAGATGTATCTGTTACTTGTTATTACTATTAGTGTTGATCCAAGTAAGAACAAATCTACATGTCTATAAACATCAGATGTATCTGTTACTTGTGTTATTACTATTAGTGTTGATCCAAGTAAGAACAAATCTACATGTCTATAAACATCAGATGTATCTGTTACTTGTGTTATTACTATTAGTGTTGATCCAAGTAAGAACAAATCTACATGTCTATAAACATCAGATGTATCTGTTACTTGTTATTACTATTAGTGTTGATCCAAGTAAGAACAAATCTACATGTCTATAAACATCAGATGTATCTGTTACTTGTTATTACTATTAGTGTTGATCCAAGTAAGAACAAATCTACATGTCTATAAACATCAGATGTATCTGTTACTTGTTATTACTATTAGTGTTGATCCAAGTAAGAACAAATCTACATGTCTATAAACATCAGATGTATCTGTTACTTGTTATTACTATTAGTGTTGATCCAAGTAAGAACAAATCTACATGTCTATAAACATCAGATGTATCTGTTACTTGTTATTACTATTAGTGTTGATCCAAGTAAGAACAAATCTACATGTCTATAAACATCAGATGTATCTGTTACTTGAGTTATTACTATTAGTGTTTAGTAAGAACAAATCTACATGTCTATAAACATCAGATGTATCTGTTACTTGTTAAGTAAGAACAAATCTACATGTCTATAAACATCAGATGTATCTGTTACTGAGTTATTACTATTAGTGTTGATCCAAGTAAGAACAAATCTACATGTCTATAAACATCAGATGTATCTGTTACTTGTTATTACTATTAGTGTTGATCCAGGTAAGAACAAATCTACATGTCTATAAACATCAGATGTATCTGTTACTTGTTATTACTATTAGTGTTGATCCAAGTAAGAACAAATCTACATGTCTATAAACATCAGATGTATCTGTTACTTGTTATTACTATTAGTGTTGATCCAAGTAAGAACAAATCTACATGTCTATAAACATCAGATGTATCTGTTACTTGAGTTATTACTATTAGTGTTGATCCAAGTAAGAACAAATCTACATGTCTATAAACATCAGATGTATCTGTTACTTGTTATTACTATTAGTGTTGATCCAAGTAAGAACAAATCTACATGTCTATAAACATCAGATGTATCTGTTACTGAGTTATTACTATTAGTGTTGATCCAAGTAAGAACAAATCTACATGTCTATAAACATCAGATGTATCTGTTACTTGTTATTACTATTAGTGTTGATCCAGGTAAGAACAAATCTACATGTCTATAAACATCAGATGTATCTGTTACTTGTTATTACTATTAGTGTTGATCCAAGTAAGAACAAATCTACATGTCTATAAACATCAGATGTATCTGTTACTTGTTATTACTATTAGTGTTGATCCAAGTAAGAACAAATCTACATGTCTATAAACATCAGATGTATCTGTTACTTTGTTATTACTATTAGTGTTGATCCAGGTAAGAACAAATCTACATGTCTATAAACATCAGATGTATCTGTTACTTGAGTTATTACTATTAGTGTTGATCCAAGTAAGAACAAATCTACATGTCTATAAACATCAGATGTATCTGTTACTTGAGTTATTACTATTAGTGTTGATCCAAGTAAGAACAAATCTACATGTCTATAAACATCAGATGTATCTGTTACTTGTTATTACTATTAGTGTTGATCCAAGTAAGAACAAATCTACATGTCTATAAACATCAGATGTATCTGTTATTACTATTAGTGTTGATCCAAGTAAGTTATTACATCAGATGTAGTGTTGATCCAAGTAAGAACAAATCTACATGTCTATAAACATCAGATGTATCTGTTACTTGTTATTACTATTAGTGTTGATCCAGGTAAGAACAAATCTACATGTCTATAAACATCAGATGTATCTGTTACTTGAGTTATTACTATTAGTGTTGATCCAAGTAAGAACAAATCTACATGTCTATAAACATCAGATGTATCTGTTACTTGTTATTACTATTAGTGTTGATCCAGGTAAGAACAAATCTACATGTCTATAAACATCAGATGTATCTGTTACTTGTTATTACTATTAGTGTTGATCCAAGTATCTACATGTCTATATCAGATGTATCTGTTACTTGTTATTACTATTAGTGTTGATAGTAAGTACATGTCTATAAACATCCAGTGTTGATCCAAGTAAGAACAAATCTACATGTCTATAAACATCAGATGTATCTGTTACTTGAGTTATTACTATTAGTGTTGATCCAAGTAAGAACAAATCTACATGTCTAAACATCAGATGTATCTGTTATAGTTATTACTATTAGTGTTGATCCAAGTAAGAACAAATCTACATGTCTATAAACATCAGATGTATCTGTTACTTGTTATTACTATTAGTGTTGATCCAAGTAAGAACAAATCTACATGTCTATAAACATCAGATGTATCTGTTACTTGTTATTACTATTAGTGTTGATCCAAGTAAGAACAAATCTACATGTCTATAAACATCAGATGTATCTGTTACTTGTTATTACTATTAGTGTTGATCCAAGTAAGAACAAATCTACATGTCTATAAACATCAGATGTATCTGTTACAGATGTATCTGAGTTATTACTATTAGTGTTGATCCAAGTAAGAACAAATCTACATGTCTATAAACATCAGATGTATCTGTTACTTGTTATTACTATTAGTGTTGATCCAAGTAAGAACAAATCTACATGTCTATAAACATCAGATGTATCTGTTACTTGTTATTACTATTAGTGTTGATCCAGGTAAGAACAAATCTACATGTCTATAAACATCAGATGTATCTGTTACTGTTACTGAGTTATTACTATTAGTGTTGATCCAAGTAAGAACAAATCTACATGTCTATAAACATCAGATGTATCTGTTACTTGTTATTACTATTAGTGTTGATCCAGGTAAGAACAAATCTACATGTCTATAAACATCAGATGTATCTGTTACTTGTTATTACTATTAGTGTTGATCCAGGTAAGAACAAATCTACATGTCTATAAACATCAGATGTATCTGTTACTTGTTATTACTATTAGTGTTGATCCAAGTAAGAACAAATCTACATGTCTATAAACATCAGATGTATCTGTTACTTGTTATTACTATTAGTGTTGATCCAAGTAAGAACAAATCTACATGTCTATAAACATCAGATGTATCTGTTACTTGAGTTATTACTATTAGTGTTGATCCAAGTAAGAACAAATCTACATGTCTATAAACATCAGATGTATCTGTTACTTGTTATTACTATTAGTGTTGATCCAAGTAAGAACAAATCTACATGTCTATAAACATCAGATGTATCTGTTACTTGAGTTATTACTATTAGTGTTGATCCAAGTAAGAACAAATCTACATGTCTATAAACATCAGATGTATCTGTTACTTGTTATTACTATTAGTGTTTGATCCAGGTAAGAACAAATCTACATGTCTATAAACATCAGATGTATCTGTTACTTGAGTTATTACTATTAGTGTTGATCCAAGTAAGAACAAATCTACATGTCTATAAACATCAGATGTATCTGTTACTTGAGTTATCAATATTAGTGTTGATCCAAGTAAGAACAAATCTACATGTCTATAAACATCAGATGTATCTGTTACTTGTGTTATTACTATTGGTGTTGATCCAGGTAAGAACAAATCTACATGTCTATAAACATCAGATGTATCTGTTACTTGTTATTACTATTAGTGTTGATCCAAGTAAGAACAAATCTACATGTCTATAAACATCAGATGTATCTGTTACTTGTGTTATTACTATTAGTGTTGATCCAAGTAAGAACAAATCTACATGTCTATAAACATCAGATGTATCTGTTACTTGTTATTACTATTAGTGTTGATCCATTAGTAAGAACAAATCTACATGTCTATAAACATCAGATGTATCTGTTACTTGAGTTATTACTATTAGTGTTGATCCAAGTAAGAACAAATCTACATGTCTATAAACATCAGATGTATCTGTTACTTGAGTTATTACTATTAGTGTTGATCCAAGTAAGAACAAATCTACATGTCTATAAACATCTATCTGTTACTTGTTATTACTATTAGTGTTGATCAGATGTATCAGATGTATCTGTTACTTGTTATTACTATTAGTGTTGATCCAGGTAAGAACAAATCTACATGTCTATCTATCAGATGTATCTGTTACTTGAGTTATTACTATTAGTGTTGATCCAAGTAAGAACAAATCTACATGGCTATAAACATCAGATGTATCTGTTACTTGTTATTACTATTAGTGTTGATCCAAGTAAGAACAAATCTACATGTCTATAAACGTCAGATGTATCTGTTACCTGAGTTATTACTATTAGTGTTGATCCAGGTAAGAACAAATCTACATGTCTATAAACATCAGATGTATCTGTTACTTGTTATTACTATTAGTGTTGATCCAGGTAAGAACAAATCTACATGTCTATAAACATCAGATGTATCTGTTACTTGAGTTATTACTATTAGTGTTGATCCAAGTAAGAACAAATCTACATGTCTATAAACATCAGATGTATCTGTTACTTGAGTTATTACTATTAGTGTTGATCCAAGTAAGAACAAATCTACATGTCTATAAACATCAGATGTATCTGTTACTGAGTTATTACTATTAGTGTTGATCCAGGTAAGAACAAATCTACATGTCTATAAACATCAGATGTATCTGTTACTTGTTATTACTATTAGTGTTGATCCAAGTAAGAACAAATCTACATGTCTATAAACATCAGATGTATCTGTTACTTGTTATTACTATTAGTGTTGATCCAGGTAAGAACAAATCTACATGTCTATAAACATCAGATGTATCTGTTACTTGTTATTACTATTAGTGTTGATCCAGGTAAGAACAAATCTACATGTCTATAAACATCAGATGTATCTGTTACTTGTTATTACTATTAGTGTTGATCCAGGTAAGAACAAATCTACATGTCTATAAACATCAGATGTATCTGTTACTTGTTATTACTATTAGTGTTGATCCAAGTAAGAACAAATCTACATGTCTATAAACATCAGATGTATCTGTTACTTGTTATTACTATTAGTGTTGATCCAGGTAAGAACAAATCTACATGTCTATAAACATCAGATGTATCTGTTACTTGTTATTACTATTAGTGTTGATCCAAGTAAGAACAAATCTACATGTCTATAAACATCAGATGTATCTGTTACTTGTTATTACTATTAGTGTTGATCCAAGTAAGAACAAATCTACATGTCTATAAACATCAGATGTATCTGTTACTTGTTATTACTATTAGTGTTGATCCAAGTAAGAACAAATCTACATGTCTATAAACATCAGATGTATCTGTTACTTGAGTTATTACTATTAGTGTTGATCCAAGTAAGAACAAATCTACATGTCTATAAACATCAGATGTATCTGTTACTTGAGTTATTACTATTAGTGTTGATCCAAGTAAGAACAAATCTACATGTCTATAAACATCAGATGTATCTGTTACTTGTTATTACTATTAGTGTTGATCCAGGTAAGAACAAATCTACATGTCTATAAACATCAGATGTATCTGTTACTTTGTTATTACTATTAGTGTTGATCCAAGTAAGAACAAATCTACATGTCTATAAACATCAGATGTATCTGTTACTTTGTTATTACTATTAGTGTTGATCCAAGTAAGAACAAATCTACATGTCTATAAACATCAGATGTATCTGTTACTTGTTATTACTATTAGTGTTGATCCAAGTAAGAACAAATCTACATGTCTATAAACATCAGATGTATCTGTTACTTGTTATTACTATTAGTGTTGATCCAAGTAAGAACAAATCTACATGTCTATAAACATCAGATGTATCTGTTACTTGTTATTACTATTAGTGTTGATCCAAGTAAGAACAAATCTACATGTCTATAAACATCAGATGTATCTGTTACTTGTTATTACTATTAGTGTTGATCCAAGTAAGAACAAATCTACATGTCTATAAACATCAGATGTATCTGTTACTTGAGTTATTACTATTAGTGTTGATCCAAGTAAGAACAAATCTACATGTCTATAAACATCAGATGTATCTGTTACTTGAGTTATTACTATTAGTGTTGATCCAAGTAAGAACAAATCTACATGTCTATAAACATCAGATGTATCTGTTACTTGAGTTATTACTATTCCAAGAACAAATCTACATGTCTATAAACATCAGATGTATACTTGAGTTATTACTATTAGTGTTGATCCAAGTAAGAACAAATCTACATGTCTATAAACATCAGATGTATCTGTTACTTGTTATTACTATTAGTGTTGATCCAAGTAAGAACAAATCTACATGTCTATAAACATCAGATGTATCTGTTACTTGTTATTACTATTAGTGTTGATCCAGGTAAGAACAAATCTACATGTCTATAAACATCAGATGTATCTGTTACTTGTTATTACTATTAGTGTTGATCCAAGTAAGAACAAATCTACATGTCTATAAACATCAGATGTATCTGTTACTTGTTATTACTATTAGTGTTGATCCAAGTAAGAACAAATCTACATGTCTATAAACATCAGATGTATCTGTTACTTGAGTTATTACTATTAGTGTTGATCCAAGTAAGAACAAATCTACATGTCTATAAACATCAGATGTATCTGTTACTTGTTATTACTATTAGTGTTGATCCAAGTAAGAACAAATCTACATGTCTATAAACATCAGATGTATCTGTTACTTGTTATTACTATTAGTGTTGATCCAAGTAAGAACAAATCTACATGTCTATAAACATCAGATGTATCTGTTACTTGTTATTACTATTAGTGTTGATCCAAGTAAGAACAAATCTACATGTCTATAAACATCAGATGTATCTGTTACTTGAGTTATTACTATTAGTGTTGATCCAAGTAAGAACAAATCTACATGTCTATAAACATCAGATGTATCTGTTACTTGAGTTATTACTATTAGTGTTGATCCAAGTAAGAACAAATCTACATGTCTATAAACATCAGATGTATCTGTTACTTGTTATTACTATTAGTGTTGATCCAAGTAAGAACAAATCTACATGTCTATAAACATCAGATGTATCTGTTACTTGTTATTACTATTAGTGTTGATCCAAGTAAGAACAAATCTACATGTCTATAAACATCAGATGTATCTGTTACTTGTTATTACTATTAGTGTTGATCCAAGTAAGAACAAATCTACATGTCTATAAACATCAGATGTATCTGTTACTTGAGTTATTACTATTAGTGTTGATCCAAGTAAGAACAAATCTACATGTCTATAAACATCAGATGTATCTGTTACTTGTTATTACTATTAGTGTTGATCCAGGTAAGAACAAATCTACATGTCTATAAACATCAGATGTATCTGTTACTTGTTATTACTATTAGTGTTGATCCAAGTAAGAACAAATCTACATGTCTATAAACATCAGATGTATCTGTTACTGAGTTATTACTATTAGTGTTGATCCAGGTAAGAACAAATCTACATGTCTATAAACATCAGATGTATCTGTTACTTGTTATTACTATTAGTGTTGATCCAAGTAAGAACAAATCTACATGTCTATAAACATCAGATGTATCTGTTACTTTGTTATTACTATTAGTGTTGATCCAAGTAAGAACAAATCTACATGTCTATAAACATCAGATGTATCTGTTACTTGTTATTACTATTAGTGTTGATCCAAGTAAGAACAAATCTACATGTCTATAAACATCAGATGTATCTGTTACTTGTTATTACTATTAGTGTTGATCCAGTGTAAGAACAAATCTACATGTCTATAAACATCAGATGTATCTGTTACTTGTTATTACTATTAGTGTTGATCCAAGTAAGAACAAATCTACATGTCTATAAACATCAGATGTATCTGTTACTTAAGAACAAATCTACATGTCTATTATTACTATATTAGTGTTGATCCAAGTAAGAACAAATCTACATGTCTATAAACATCAGATGTATCTGTTACTTGTTATTACTATTAGTGTTGATCCAAGTAAGAACAAATCTACATGTCTATAAACATCAGATGTATCTGTTACTTGTTATTACTATTAGTGTTGATCCAGGTAAGAACAAATCTACATGTCTATAAACATCAGATGTATCTGTTACTTGTTATTACTATTAGTGTTGATCCAGGTAAGAACAAATCTACATGTCTATAAACATCAGATGTATCTGTTACTTGTTATTACTATTAGTGTTGATCCAGGTAAGAACAAATCTACATGTCTATAAACATCAGATGTATCTGTTACTTGAGTTATTACTATTAGTGTTGATCCAAGTAAGAACAAATCTACATGTCTATAAACATCAGATGTATCTGTTACTTGTTATTACTATTAGTGTTGATCCAAGTAAGTACATGTCTATAAACATCAGATGTATCTGTTCTGAGTTATTACTATTAGTGTTGATCCAAGTAAGAACAAATCTACATGTCTATAAACATCAGATGTATCTGTTACTTGTTATTACTATTAGTGTTGATCCAGGTAAGAACAAATCTACATGTCTATAAACATCAGATGTATCTGTTACTTGTTATTACTATTAGTGTTGATCCAGGTAAGAACAAATCTACATGTCTATAAACATCAGATGTATCTGTTCTGAGTTATTACTATTAGTGTTGATGTAAGAACAAATCTACATGTCTTAAACATCAGATGTATCTGTTACTTGTTATTACTATTAGTGTTGATCCAAGTAAGAACAAATCTACATGTCTATAAACATCAGATGTATCTGTTACTTGTTATTACTATTAGTGTTGATCCAAGTAAGAACAAATCTACATGTCTATAAACATCAGATGTATCTGTTACTTGAGTTATTACTATTAGTGTTGATCCAAGTAAGAACAAATCTACATGTCTATAAACATCAGATGTATCTGTTACTTGTTATTACTATTAGTGTTGATCCAAGTAAGAACAAATCTACATGTCTATAAACATCAGATGTACTGAGTTATTACTATTAGTGTTGATCCAAGTAAGAACAAATCTACATGTCTATAAACATCAGATGTATCTGTTACTTGTTATTACTATTAGTGTTGATGTAAGAACAAATCTACATGTCTTAAACATCAGATGTATCTGTTACTTGTTATTACTATTAGTGTTGATCCAGGTAAGAACAAATCTACATGTCTATAAACATCAGATGTATCTGTTACTTGAGTTATTACTATTAGTGTTGATCCAAGTAAGAACAAATCTACATGTCTATAAACATCAGATGTATCTGTTACTTGTTATTACTATTAGTGTTGATCCAAGTAAGAACAAATCTACATGTCTATAAACATCAGATGTATCTGTTACTTGTTATTACTATTAGTGTTGATCCAAGTAAGAACAAATCTACATGTCTATAAACATCAGATGTATCTGTTACTTGTTATTACTATTAGTGTTGATCCAAGTAAGAACAAATCTACATGTCTATAAACATCAGATGTATCTGTTACTTGTTATTACTATTAGTGTTGATCCAAGTAAGAACAAATCTACATGTCTATAAACATCAGATGTATCTGTTACTTGAGTTATTACTATTAGTGTTGATCCAAGTAAGAACAAATCTACATGTCTATAAACATCAGATGTATCTGTTACTTGTTATTACTATTAGTGTTGATCCAGGTAAGAACAAATCTACATGTCTATAAACATCAGATGTATCTGTTACTTGAGTTATTACTATTAGTGTTGATCCAAGTAAGAACAAATCTACATGTCTATAAACATCAGATGTATCTGTTACTTGTTATTACTATTAGTGTTGATCCAGGTAAGAACAAATCTACATGTCTATAAACATCAGATGTATCTGTTACTTGTTATTACTATTAGTGTTGATCCAAGTAAGAACAAATCTACATGTCTATAAACATCAGATGTATCTGTTACTTGTTATTACTATTAGTGTTGATCCAAGTAAGAACAAATCTACATGTCTATAAACATCAGATGTATCTGTTACTTTGTTATTACTATTAGTGTTGATCCAAGTAAGAACAAATCTACATGTCTATAAACATCAGATGTATCTGTTACTTGTTATTACTATTAGTGTTGATCCAAGTAAGAACAAATCTACATGTCTATAAACATCAGATGTATCTGTTACTTTGTTATTACTATTAGTGTTGATCCAAGTAAGAACAAATCTACATGTCTATAAACATCAGATGTATCTGTTACTTGTTATTACTATTAGTGTTGATCCAGGTAAGAACAAATCTACATGTCTATAAACATCAGATGTATCTGTTACTTGTTATTACTATTAGTGTTGATCCAAGTAAGAACAAATCTACATGTCTATAAACATCAGATGTATCTGTTACTTTGTTATTACTATTAGTGTTGATCCAAGTAAGAACAAATCTACATGTCTATAAACATCAGATGTATCTGTTACTTGTTATTACTATTAGTGTTGATCCAAGTAAGAACAAATCTACATGTCTATAAACATCAGATGTATCTGTTACTCGAGTTATTACTATTAGTGTTGATCCAAGTAAGAACAAATCTACATGTCTATAAACATCAGATGTATCTGTTACTTGTTATTACTATTAGTGTTGATCCAAGTAAGAACAAATCTACATGTCTATAAACATCAGATGTATCTGTTACTTGAGTTATTACTATTAGTGTTGATCCAAGTAAGAACAAATCTACATGTCTATAAACATCAGATGTATCTGTTACTTGTTATTACTATTAGTGTTGATCCAGGTAAGAACAAATCTACATGTCTATAAACATCAGATGTATCTGTTACTTGAGTTATTACTATTAGTGTTGATCCAAGTAAGAACAAATCTACATGTCTATAAACATCAGATGTATCTGTTACTTGTTATTACTATTAGTGTTGATCCAAGTAAGAACAAATCTACATGTCTATAAACGTCAGATGTATCTGTTACCTGAGTTATTACTATTAGTGTTAATCCAGGTAAGAACAAATCTACATGTCTATAAACATCAGATGTATCTGTTACTTGTTATTACTATTAGTGTTGATCCAGGTAAGAACAAATCTACATGTCTATAAACATCAGATGTATCTGTTACTTGAGTTATTACTATTAGTGTTGATCCAAGTAAGAACAAATCTACATGTCTATAAACATCAGATGTATCTGTTACTTGAGTTATTACTATTAGTGTTGATCCAAGTAAGAACAAATCTACATGTCTATAAACATCAGATGTATCTGTTACTTGTTATTACTATTAGTGTTGATCCAGGTAAGAACAAATCTACATGTCTATAAACATCAGATGTATCTGTTACTTGTTATTACTATTAGTGTTGATCCAAGTAAGAACAAATCTACATGTCTATAAACATCAGATGTATCTGTTACTTGTTATTACTATTAGTGTTGATCCAGGTAAGAACAAATCTACATGTCTATAAACATCAGATGTATCTGTTACTTGTTATTACTATTAGTGTTGATCCAGGTAAGAACAAATCTACATGTCTATAAACATCAGATGTATCTGTTACTTGTTATTACTATTAGTGTTGATCCAGGTAAGAACAAATCTACATGTCTATAAACATCAGATGTATCTGTTACTTGTGTTATTACTATTAGTGTTGATCCAAGTAAGAACAAATCTACATGTCTATAAACATCAGATGTATCTGTTACTTGTTATTACTATTAGTGTTGATCCAAGTAAGAACAAATCTACATGTCTATAAACATCAGATGTATCTGTTACTTGATCTGTTATTACTATTAGTGTTGATCCAAGTAAGAACAAATCTACATGTCTATAAACATCAGATGTATCTGTTACTTGTTATTACTATTAGTGTTGATCCAAGTAAGAACAAATCTACATGTCTATAAACATCAGATGTATCTGTTACTTGTTATTACTATTAGTGTTGATCCAGGTAAGAACAAATCTACATGTCTATAAACATCAGATGTATCTGTTACTTGAGTTATTACTATTAGTGTTGATCCAAGTAAGAACAAATCTACATGTCTATAAACATCAGATGTATCTGTTACTTGAGTTATTACTATTAGTGTTGATCCAAGTAAGAACAAATCTACATGTCTATAAACATCAGATGTATCTGTTACTTGTTATTACTATTAGTGTTGATCCAAGTAAGAACAAATCTACATGTCTATAAACATCAGATGTATCTGATTACTTGTTATTACTATTAGTGTTGATCCAAGTAAGAACAAATCTACATGTCTATAAACATCAGATGTATCTGTTACTTGAGTTATTACTATTAGTGTTGATCCAAGTAAGAACAAATCTACATGTAAGAGATGTATCTGTTACTTGTTATTACTATTAGTGTTGATCCAAGTAAGAACAAATCTACATGTCTATAAACATCAGATGTATCTGTTACTTGTTATTACTATTAGTGTTGATCCAGGTAAGAACAAATCTACATGTCTATAAACATCAGATGTATCTGTTACTTGAGTTATTACTATTAGTGTTGATCCAAGTAAGAACAAATCTACATGTCTATAAACATCAGATGTATCTGTTACTTGTTATTACTATTAGTGTTGATCCAAGTAAGAACAAATCTACATGTCTATAAACATCAGATGTATCTGTTACTTGAGTTATTACTATTAGTGTTGATCCAAGTAAGAACAAATCTACATGTCTATAAACATCAGATGTATCTTGTTATTACTATTAGTGTTGATCCAGTAAGAACAAATCTACATGTCTATAAACATCAGATGTATCTGTTACTTGAGTTATTACTATTAGTGTTGATCCAAGTAAGAACAAATCTACATGTCTATAAACATCAGATGTATCTGTTACTTGTTATTACTATTAGTGTTGATCCAGGTAAGAACAAATCTACATGTCTATAAACATCAGATGTATCTGTTACTTGTTATTACTATTAGTGTTGATCCAAGTAAGAACAAATCTACATGTCTATAAACATCAGATGTATCTGTTACTTGTTATTACTATTAGTGTTGATCCAAGTAAGAACAAATCTACATGTCTATAAACATCAGATGTATCTGTTACTTACTATTTGTTACTTGAGTGTATTAGTAGTGTTGATCCAAGTAAGAACAAATCTACATGTCTATAAACATCAGATGTATCTGTTACTGAGTTATTACTATTAGTGTTGATCCAAGTAAGAACAAATCTACATGTCTATAAACATCAGATGTATCTGTTACTTGTTATTACTATTAGTGTTGATCCAAGTAAGAACAAATCTACATGTCTATAAACATCAGATGTATCTGTTACTTGTTATTACTATTAGTGTTGATCCAAGTAAGAACAAATCTACATGTCTATAAACATCAGATGTATCTGTTACTTGAGTTATTACTATTAGTGTTGATCCAAGTAAGAACAAATCTACATGTCTATAAACATCAGATGTATCTGTTACTTGTTATTACTATTAGTGTTGATCCAGGTAAGAACAAATCTACATGTCTATAAACATCAGATGTATCTGTTACTTGAGTTATTACTATTAGTGTTGATCCAAGTAAGAACAAATCTACATGTCTATAAACATCAGATGTATCTGTTAGTTATTACTATTAGTGTTGATCCAAGTAAGAACAAATCTACATGTCTATAAACATCAGATGTATCTGTTACTTGAGTTATTACTATTAGTGTTATCCAAGTAAGAACAAATCTACATGTCTATAAACATCAGTGTTGATCCAGAACAAATCTACAGTATCAGATGTATCTGTTACTGTGTTATTACTATTAGTGATCCACAAAACAAACATGTCTATAAACATCAGATGTATCTGTTACTTGTTATTACTATTAGTGTTGATCCAAGTAAGAACAAATCTACATGTCTATAAACATCAGATGTATCTGTTACTTGTTATTACTATTAGTGTTGATCCAAGTAAGAACAAATCTACATGTCTATAAACATCAGATGTATCTGTTACTTTGTTATTACTATTAGTGTTGATCCAAGTAAGAACAAATCTACATGTCTATAAACATCAGATGTATCTGTTACTTGTTATTACTATTAGTGTTGATCCAAGTAAGAACAAATCTACATGTCTATAAACATCAGATGTATCTGTTACTTGAGTTATTACTATTAGTGTTGATCCAAGTAAGAACAAATCTACATGTCTATAAACATCAGATGTATCTGTTACTTGTTATTACTATTAGTGTTGATCCAAGTAAGAACAAATCTACATGTCTATAAACATCAGATGTATCTGTTACTTTGTTATTACTATTAGTGTTGATCCAAGTAAGAACAAATCTACATGTCTATAAACATCAGATGTATCTGTTACTTGAGTTATTACTATTAGTGTTGATCCAAGTAAGAACAAATCTACATGTCTATAAACATCAGATGTATCTGTTACTTGTTATTACTATTAGTGTTGATCCAAGTAAGAACAAATCTACATGTCTATAAACATCAGATGTATCTGTTACTTGAGTTATTACTATTAGTGTTGATCCAAGTAAGAACAAATCTACATGTCTATAAACATCAGATGTATCTGTTACTTGTTATTACTATTAGTGTTGATCCAGGTAAGAACAAATCTACATGTCTATAAACATCAGATGTATCTGTTACTTGAGTTATTACTATTAGTGTTGATCCAAGTAAGAACAAATCTACATGTCTATAAACATCAGATGTATCTGTTACTTGTTATTACTATTAGTGTTGATCCAGGTAAGAACAAATCTACATGTCTATAAACATCAGATGTATCTGTTACTTGTTATTACTATTAGTGTTGATCCAAGTAAGAACAAATCTACATGTCTATAAACATCAGATGTATCTGTTACTTGTTATTACTATTAGTGTTATCTGTTCCAGGTAAGAACAAATCTACATGTCTATAAACATCAGATGTATCTGTTACTTGTTATTACTATTAGTGTTGATCCAAGTAAGAACAAATCTACATGTCTATAAACATCAGATGTATCTGTTACTTGTTATTACTATTAGTGTTGATCCAAGTAAGAACAAATCTACATGTCTATAAACATCAGATGTATCTGTTACTAAGAACAAATCTACATGTCTATAAACATCAGTTATTACTATTAGTGTTGATCCAAGTAAGAACAAATCTACATGTCTATAAACATCAGATGTATCTGTTACTGTTACTATTAGTGTTATCTACATGTCTATAAACAGATGTATTGAGTTATTACTATTAGTGTTGATCCAAGTAAGAACAAATCTACATGTCTATAAACATCAGATGTATCTGTTACTTGTTATTACTATTAGTGTTGATCCAAGTAAGAACAAATCTACATGTCTATAAACATCAGATGTATCTGTTACTTGTTATTACTATTAGTGTTGATCCAAGTAAGAACAAATCTACATGTCTATAAATGTTCTGTAATGTTCTTACCTGTATTGAGAACACAATCAACACTACAGTGTAAGAATCGTTATCTTTTAATGACTTAGAACTTAGTTCAAGGTTAATAGAAAATCAGTTGAACAAAACATCATACATTATACAGTAACTGTTGTTCGTGTCTTTATAAGTGTTTATTGTCTACCTTAGGTGTTCTGTTCAGTAACAGTAGAACAGTCTGTCTTCTCCATCTTGTCAGACTGTCCAAGATGGACAGTGTAATCCTTACTGGACAACATGTTTCACCAAAGGAAACATTCAGGATAAGACTCACTAATCAGCTTGTTATATGCAGTACTTGTACGTTGAGTTGGTTCTGTTTGATTTATGTTGAATTACATGAATAACTTAGGAAACTCAATGTGCCAGTGTAAACCTGGATATGTAATTTACTTAGGATATTTTAAGCTGTTATAATAACTTTGAAGTTTAAACAATTTGATAAAACCCTGGTTAAATAAACATGTTAAAATATTTAGAACAAACATACTTCATCAGAATTTGTTTAAAGTGTTAAAATACCTTTTTAAGTTTTGTAACAATGTGTTTACCAACTCTAAAGTTTAACAGTTTTAACCAGAATGTAAATGTTAACCTCATTTTCAAACTGCTATACTGAGTTAAAGTGACATGGTTTATGTTTCTTATAACAGATTTAACTTGTAGTAAACTAAGAGAAAGGTTACCTGTTTTCTAACAGATGTAAGTTTTGTTTGTTGGTTTTTATTGTTGATAGGACACATTTTAGGAAACTAACATTTCTTAACAGTAATATCAGATAAAACATAAATAATGTAAGAATACTTATTACAATTGTTATTTTGTTATTACAGCTTCATCAGGACTTGTACAAATGATTACTTGTTCATAAGGACTAGATGTTTATTTGAACATTTTAACACATTTAATGACATATTATAAACCTTTGAGATGTCATTCAATGTTTTATACAAATGTTGTGTGTAAGTTTGTGACATTTCTTCAACTAACTTACAAAATTTCTCCTTATGTAGTTTGTAACAAAAGGTTTTCTGTGTATTAAAATCTCAATCTAATCATTACACACAGACGTGATATAAATAATAACTATTGATTGTTAATTATCGTGTTGGTTTCAGATGTTTGACAAACTGTTAAAGTAACCTCTTCCATAATCAAGTGTGTATGGAAGTACTTGACAGTTTACATGTTCCACCTGGTGTTGGTCATTTGTAACAAAGTCTATAACTGGTACTGTTCACACTGAACAGGAACGTGGGAAAAGAATTGTAACAGATGAATGAACTTCAGGTAAACATCTGTAGGAACAACAGAAAAAATGTATCTTGTGATGACATTAAGTTAATACAATTTAAATTATACCAGATCATAAGTGTTGTACAGTTTAATAGATGGACTTAATAATCAATTGGTATACAATGTTCCCTACAACTTGTACAGGTAACAATAAAAAGTGTCTTGTTTTCAAACACTACATTATTCTAATGTACTATTAGTTTCCTTATTTTAAAAGATTTGTTGTTTTTATAATGATTTTTGTTTCTAATAACTCATGATTTCATATGATAAACCTCTTCTGAAAGTCACAGTTTGTACAACTTATCTTCACACTAGTTCAATGAATATTTTCTACTTGGTTAGCAAATCACTAATATTAACTTAATACCATCACACGCTTGTCTTAGTTTATTTTGCAAATATTGTGTGGTAATCCAATGTTATATCAAACATGATCACAAATACGTGAGTACATGTGCACTGTATCATTGTAACTTCAGTATTGTTAGCCAGACACAGCTGAAAGGTGAATATAATTGATATATATAATTGTGTAATGTTATGACAGTTATTTAGTCTAAACATTTGTTCTTGTTTTATAAACTTTCGTTATTCTACCAAGAAAAATACAATTTTTATGACAGTTACAAGATCAAATTGACTGAACCTATACAGAGATTTATTAGTCAAAATATCAGTTTTTCTCAAGAAACATTTGATAAAACTATCTGGACATAACAAGGATTTTGTGTTTGAAATGTGAATTTTTCTGATACACAAGTATTTTTAATCTTAAAGTTAAAATTATTTTATATGTCAGAGAGGTAACATATGAAAGTAGAAAAACACATGGAGAAAACTTGGTAAGTCAATCAAAACTGGACATTTGATACCTTGTTGTTTTGTGTTCATAGACTGTCTTGATATTTCGTATGTAAAGTAAGAATCCATTAGAGACCTTTCACTGAAAATATGGAATTATTTAGATTACCACAGTCTGAGCTACAGAAATATAAAACTGCTGTCACTTTTAATACACAGTTTGTAGTGTGGGTTGTTTTCACTGTACACCACACTACTGTGGTTCTTAAAATATTAAGTAAGTTTGAGCACTTTGTTTTTTTGCTGTAGTTTATTCTAAGTAACATTTTATTATTTTAAATCAGATACAGAATAATTCTGAGTTGTACTGAGTAAGTAAATACTGGGTATACACTGAACATGTTTTTTAACAGTATATAGTTTGTTTCAAATGTGCTGTTGTTTTCATATACATGTATTCAGCTAGGTTATTAGTACTTCCAGAATGGGAGAGAGTGTATATCTATGTTACTATTGTAAGAATGTATTAGTAACATTCTATAACAGTTGATTATCCTTTTCTTTGAATGATTACACTGGTTTACAAAAAAATATTATTTCTCTGAGGCAAGAATGTGAATAGGTGTTTTTTACTAATTTGGGTGTGCTGAATTCAAATTTATAAACAGTTTTGCTCTATCACCTCTAGTTTTCTGGCTTTTAAATAGTCTCATTTTAGTATATCGTGCTTATTTCAACAGTTGCAGCAGCTTATTACAGATAAAACAGGATAGATAAAGAACATTGACGGAATAAATATACTTGGATGACACAAGGTACACAATTCATATACCGCAGACACTTAGAAGTGTGTTTTCTTAGATGATCTGGTGTGTTTTGCCTCCTCGATGTCATGCAAGAGCATCCAGCAGAAGTCTCCCATCATGCTGGGGTTCCACTTGCCTTGGTAGAATCTTTCTCTGTGCTCATCACTCACTGCTCCAAGGTTTGGAGGGAAGAAGTTGAGGTGGGAATGGAGAAAATGAATTTTGAGTGACATTCGGCATCCCATATCCTCATAAGTCTTTAGAAACTTCTCAATACAGGCTTGATAATTTGATGCTGCGTGTGTTACCAAGGAAGCCACTACCGACTGACTTAAATGCTTCCCATGCTCTCAGTTCCTTTAAGGTAAGAAGCTCCTCAAAATCAGTATCCTTCAGCACTCGGATTTGAGGTCCGACAAAGATGCCCTCTTTGAGCTTAGCAGCACTGAGACCTGGGAACACAGTAGACAAGTGTTGAAAGGCAGCACCATTTTTGTCCAGGGCCTTCACGAAATTCTTCATGTAAACCAGAGGATTCTCCTTGGCCTGTGTTCGCCAGGAAGCAAAGTGCTTCTAGACCCCCGTCTTTCTGCTTGTCATGCTGGGATACAGCTCAACTATCCCAGAGACAGAGAAAGCAACAGTACTTGTGAAGGCCGCTTGCATACCCATAAGAAGACTATTGACCTTGAGGTCCCCACACAGACTCCACTGGTACTGGTTGTACTTAACAGCTTCTAAAAGAAGCTCCATATTGTCATGGGACTCCTTTAGATGGACAGAGTGTGCAGTGGGAATGCTGGGATATTTATTCCCGTTGTGCAGAAGCACAGCCTTGAGACTTTGCTTGGAAGAGTCTCAATACTCTGAAGGATTATGTGGCAAACCAAGTACATTTGTGCAGTAACACAACTTGTTTTTCATGTCGAAAAATGAAGCAAGGTCTTTGTTCCGATTCCTGAAACTGGTGATCCTTACATCTTCCTGGACTAGGTTCCACTGTTTAAGCCGAGAAGCCAAGAGCTCTGACTGCTGTTTTGACAGATACAAATCACAAGCAAGGTCATTCAGGTCTTCTTGCATGATCCAGTGTGGCTCGTTGCCACTTGTTCCTGAATAAGAAGAGTAAATATCTTCGGAAGAGATTGACTTGGCAGAATCTTCCCTTGGAGGCATTTCTTCATCTGATGAGGAAGAAGATCCTTATTTACTGGAGGTGTTGGGACAGGAAGATCATCTGAATGGGGAGCGGTCTCATAGCAGATGGAAGGTTGGGATATTTGATCGTTTTCTAGAAGATGCATTGAAACCAGTTATATTTGTTAGACAAAAATAACAATCATCTGCATGGCTTCGTGGCTCTCTCAAACCATCGGGACTGCAAAGTTGAAAGCAGCTTTCTTGCCATTAAACCAAGCAGTTAGTCCGTTGTAGCAGGGTTTACAACAGATGTGTGAAGCCCAAGATTTGTCCTGATCACCAATTTTACAGTCAAAATAATGAAAGTAGGCAGTTCCTGATGGGGAAGTGATGGG
>NW_027467947.1:0-28773 GCF_004210375.1 Tachypleus tridentatus
GTTTGTTAAATAGGAAGACTTGGTGTTATCAGTGTAGATTATATGTTTGTGTTTGTTAAATAGAAGAGTAAAGGTGTTATCAGTGTAGATTATATGTTTGTGTTTGTTAAATAGAAAACTGTGTTATCAGTGTAGATTATATGTTTGTGTTTGTTAAATAGAAGTATGTTATCAGTGTAGATTATATGTTTGTGTTTGTTAAATAGAAGACTGTACTATTGGTGTAGATTATATGTTTGTGTTTGTTAAATAGAAAGTGGTGTTATCAATGTAGCAGATTGTATGTTTGTGTTTGTTAAATAGAAAACTGTGTTATCAGAGTAGATTATATGTTTGTGTTTGTTAAACAGAAGACTGTGTTATTAGTGTAGATTATATGTTTGTGTTTGTTAAATAGAAGACTGTGTTATCAGTGTAGATTATATGTTTGTGTTTGTTAAATAGAAAGTGGTGTTATCAGTGTAGATTATATGTTTGTGTTTGTTAAATAGAAAGTGGTGTTATCAGTGTAGATTATATGTTTGTGTTTGTTAAATAGAAGACTGTGTTATCAGTGTAGATTATATGTTTGTGTTTGTTAAATAGAAAGTTGTTATTGTTATCAGTGTAGATTATATGTTTGTGTTTGTTAAATAGAAGACTGTGTTATTAGTGTAGATTATATGTTTGTGTTTGTTAAATAGAGAAGACTGTGATTTATCATTAGATTATATGTTTGTGTTTGTTAAATAGAAAAAGGTGTTATCAGTGTAGATTATATGTTTGTGTTTGTTAAATAGAAAACTGTGTTATCAGTGTAGATTATATGTTTGTGTTTGTTAAAAGACTGGTGTTATTAGTGTAGATTATATGTTTGTGTTTGTTATGTTATTAGTGTAGATTTGTTTGTTAAATAGAAAAATATGTTGTAAGGTGTAGAATGTTTGTGTTTGTTAAATAGAAAGTGGTGTTATCAGTGTAGATTATATGTTTGTGTTTGTTAAATAGAAGACGTGTTATCAGTGTAGATTATATGTTTGTGTTTGTTAAATAGAAAACTGTGTTATCAGTGTAGATTATATGTTTGTGTTTGTTAAATAGAAACTGGTGTTATCAGTGTAGATTATATGTTTGTGTTTGTTAAATAGAAAGACTGTGTTATCAGTGTAGATTATATGTTTGTGTTTGTTAAATAGAAGACTGTGTTATCAGTGTAGATTATATGTTTGTGTTTGTTAAATAGAAGACTGTGTTATTAGTGTAGATTATATGTTTGTGTTTGTTAAATAGAAAGTGGTGTTATCAGTGTAGATTATATGTTTGTGTTTGTTAAATAGAAGACTGTGTTATCAGTGTAGATTGTATGTTTGTGTTTGTTAAATAGAAAGTGGTGTTATCAGTGTAGATTATATGTTTGTGTTTGTTAAATAGAAGACTGTGTTATCAGTGTAGATTATATGTTTGTGTTTGTTAAATAGAAAGTTGTGTTATCAGTGTAGATTATATGTTTGTGTTTGTTAAATAGAAGACTGTGTTATCAGTGTAGATATATGTTTGTGTTTGTAGATTATATGTTGTGTGTTTGTTAGAAAATAGAAGACTGTGTTATCAGTGTAGATTATATGCTCAGGTTTGTTAAATAGAAGACTGTGTTATCAGTGTAGATTGTATGTTTGTGTTTTGTTAAATAGAAAACTGTGTTATCAGTGTAGATATATGTTTGTGTTTGTTAAATAGAAAGTGGTGTTATCAGTGTAGATTATATGTTTGTGTTTGTTAAATAGAAGACTGTGTTATCAGTGTAGATTATATGTTTGTGTTTGTTAAATAGAAAGTGGTGTTATCAGTGTGTAGATTATACTGTGTTATCAGTGTAGATTGTATGTTTTGTTTGTTAAATAGAAATGTGTGTTATCAGTGTAGATTATATAAATAGAAATTAGTGTGATTATATGTTTGTGTTTTGTTAAATAGAAAGTGGTGTTATCAGTGTAGATTATATGTTTGTGTTTGTTAAATAGAAAACTGTGTTATCAGTGTAGATTATATGTTTGTGTTTGTTAAATAGAAGACTGTGTTATCAGTGTAGATTATATGTTTGTGTTTGTTAAATAGAAGACAGTGTGTTATTAGTGTAGATTATATGTTTGTGTTTGTTAAATAGAAAACTGTGTTATCAGTGTAGATTATATGTTTGTTTGTGTTTGTTAAATAGAAGAGATTATATGTTTGTGTTTGTTAAATAGAAGACTGTGTTATCAGTGTAGATTATATGTTTGTGTTTGTTAAATAGAAAGTGGTGTTATCAGTGTAGATTATATGTTTGTGTTTGTTAAATAGAAGACTGTGTTATCAGTGTAGATTATATGTTTGTGTTAAATGTTAAATATATGCCCAGGTTTGAAACTGTGTTATCAGTGTAGATTATATGTTTGTGTTTGTTAAATAGAAGACTGTGTTATCAGTGTAGATTATATGTTTGTGTTTGTTAAATAGAAGACTGTGTTATCAGTGTAGATTATATGTTTGTGTTTGTTAAATAGAAGACTGTGTTATCAGTGTAGATTATATGTTTGTGTTTGTTAAATAGAAAGACTGTGTTATCAGTGTAGATTATATGTTTGTGTTTGTTAAATAGAAAACTGTGTTATCAGTGTAGATTATATGTTTGTGTTTGTTAAATAGAAGACTGTGTTATCAGTGTAGATTATATGTTTGTGTTTGTTAAATAGAAGACTGTGTTATCAGTGTAGATTATATGTTTGTGTTTGTTAAATAGAAGACTGTGTTATCAGTGTAGATTATATGTTTGTGTTTGTCAAATAGAAAACTGTGTTATCAGTGTAGATTATATGTTTGTGTTTGTTAAATAGAAGACTGTGTTATCAGTGTAGATTATATGTTTGTGTTTGTTAAATAGAAGACTGTGTTATCAGTGTAGATTATATGTTTGTGTTTGTTAAATAGAAGACTGTGTTATCAGTGTAGATTATATGTTTGTGTTTGTTAAATAGAAGACTGTGTTATCAGTGTAGATTATATGTTTGTGTTTGTAAAATAGAAGACTGTGTTATTAGTGTAGATTATATGTTTGTGTTTGTTAAATAGAAGACTCTGTTATCAGTGTAGATTATATGTTTGTGTTTGTTAAATAGAAAACTGTGTTATCAGTGTAGATTATATGTTTGTGTTTGTTAAATAGAAGACTGTGTTATCAGTGTAGATTATATGTTTGTGTTTGTTAAATAGAAGAGTGTGTTATCAGTGTAGATTATATGTTTGTGTTTGTTAAATAGAAGACTGTGTTATCAGTGTAGATTATATGTTTGTGTTTGTTAAATAGAAAACTGTGTTATCAGTGTAGATTATATGTTTGTGTTTGTTAAATAGAAAACTGTGTTATCAGTGTAGATTATATGTTTGTGTTTGTTAAATAGAAAGTGGTGTTATCAGTGTAGATTATATGTTTGTGTTTGTTAAATAGAAGACTGTGTTATCAGTGTAGATTATATGTTTGTGTTTGTTAAATAGAAAGACTGTGTTATCAGTGTAGATTATATGTTTGTGTTTGTTAAATAGAAAGTGGTGTTATCAGTGTAGATTATATGTTTGTGTTTGTTAAATAGAAGACTGTGTTATTAGTGTAGATTATATGTTTGTGTTTGTTAAATAGAACTGTGTGTGTTATCAGTGTAGATTGTATGTTTGTGTTTGTTATTCAGTGTAGATTAAATAGAGTGCAGATATATGTTTGTGTTTGTTAAATAGAAAGACTGTGTTATCAGTGTAGATTATATGTTTGTGTTTGTTAAATAGAAGACTGTGTTATCAGTGTAGATTATATGTTTGTGTTTGTTAAATAGAAGACTGTGTTATCAGTGTAGATTATATGTTTGTGTTTGTTAAATAGAAAACTGTGTTATCAGTGTAGATTATATGTTTGTGTTTGTTAAATAGAAAGTGGTGTTATCAGTGTAGATTATATGTTTGTGTTTGTTAAATAGAAGACTGTGTTATTAGTGTAGATTATATGTTTGTGTTTGTTAAATAGAAAGTGGTGTTATCAGTGTAGATTATATGTTTGTGTTTGTTAAATAGAAAGACTGTTTGTTATAGAAGACAGTGTAGTGTAGATATATGTTTGTGTTTGTTAAATAGAAAACTGTGTTATTAGTGTAGATTATATGTTTGTGTTTGTTAAATAGAAAGTGGTGTTATCAGTGTAGATTATATGTTTGTGTTTGTTAAATAGAAGACTGTGTTATTAGTGTAGATATATATGTTTGTGTTTGTTAAATAGAAAACTGTGTTATTAGTGTAGATTGTATGTTTGTGTTTGTTAAATAGAAAGTGGTGTTATCAGTGTAGATTATATGTTTGTGTTTGTTAAATAGAAGACTGTGTTATTAGTGTAGATATATGTTTGTGTTTGTTAAATAGAAAACTGTGTTATTAGTGTAGATTGTATGTTTGTGTTTGTTAAATAGAAAGTGGTGTTATCAGTGTAGATTATATGTTTGTGTTTGTTAAATAGAAGACTGTGTTATCAGTGTAGATTATATGTTTGTGTTTGTTAAATAGAAAACTGTGTTATCAGTGTAGATTGTATGATTTTGTTTGTGTTTGTTAAATAGAAAGTGGTGTTATCAGTGTAGATTATATGTTTGTGTTTGTTAAATAGAAGACTGTGTTATCAGTGTAGATTATATGTTTGTGTTTGTTAAATAGAAGACTGTGTTATCAGTGTAGATTATATGTTTGTGTTTGTTAAATAGAAAACTGTGTTATCAGTGTAGATTATATGTTTGTGTTTGTTAAATAGAAAGAAAGTGGTGTTATCAGTGTAGATTATATGTTTGTGTTTGTTAAATAGAAGACTGTGTTATTAGTGTAGATATATGTTTGTGTTTGTTAAATAGAAAACTGTGTTATCAGTGTAGATTATATGTTTGTGTTTGTTAAATAGAAAGTGGTGTTATCAGTGTAGATTATATGTTTGTGTTTGTTAAATAGAAGACTGTGTTATCAGTGTAGATTATATGTTTGTGTTTGTTAAATAGAAAGTGTGTTATCAGTGTAGATTATATGTTTGTGTTTGTTAAATAGAAAGCTGTGTTATCAGTGTAGATTATATGTTTGTGTTTGTTAAATAGAAAGTGGTATTGTTATCAGTGTAGATTATATGTTTGTGTTTGTTAAATAGAAGACTGTGTTATCAGTGTAGATTATATGTTTGTGTTTGTTAAATAGAAGAACTGTGTTATTAGTGTAGATTATATGTTTGTGTTTGTTAAATAGAAAGTGTGTTATCAGTGTAGATTATATGTTTGTGTTTGTTAAATAGAAGACTGTGTTATTAGTGTAGATTATATGTTTGTGTTTGTTAAATAGAAAGTGGTGTTATCAGTGTAGATTATATGTTTGTGTTTGTTAAATAGAAAACTGTGTTATCAGTGTAGATTATATGTTTGTGTTTGTTAAATAGAAAGTGGTGTTATCAGTGTAGATTATATGTTTGTGTTTGTTAAATAGAAAACTGTGTTATCAGTGTAGATTATATGTTTGTGTTTGTTAAATAGAAGACTGTGTTATCAGTGTAGATTATATGTTTGTGTTTGTTAAATAGAAGACTGTGTTATCAGTGTAGATTATATGTTTGTGTTTATTAAATAGAAGACTGTGTTATCAGTGTAGATTATATGTTTGTGTTTGTTAAATAGAAACTGTGTTATCAGTGTACATTATATGTTTGTGTTTGTTAAATAGAAGACTGTGTTATCAGTGTAGATTGTATGTTTGTGTTTGTTAAATAGAAGACTGTGTTATTAGTGTAGATTATATGTTTGTGTTTGTTAAATAGAAACTGTGTTATCAGTGTAGATTATATGTTTGTGTTTGTTAAATAGAAAGTGTGTTATCAGTGTAGATTATATGTTTGTGTTTGTTAAATAGAAAGTGGTGTTATCAGTGTAGATTATATGTTTGTGTTTGTTAAATAGAAAACGGTGTTATTAGTGTAGATTATATGTTTGTGTTTGTTAAATAGAAAGTGGTGTTATCAGTGTAGATTATATGTTTGTGTTTGTTAAATAGAAAACTGTGTTATCAGTGTAGATTGTATGTTTGTGTTTGTTAAATAGAAAGTGGTGTTATCAGTGTAGATTATATGTTTGTGTTTGTTAAATAGAAACTGTGTTATCAGTGTAGATTATATGTTTGTGTTTGTTAAATAGAAGACTGTGTTATCAGTGTAGATTATATGTTTGTGTTTGTTAAATAGAAGACTGTGTTATCAGTGTAGATTATATGTTTGTGTTTGTTAAATAGAAAATCAGTGTAGATTATATGTTTGTGTTTGTGTTATCAGTGTAGATTATATGTTTGTGTTTGTTAAATAGAAGACTGTGTTATTAGTGTAGATTATATGTTTGTGTTTGTTAAATAGAAAGTGGTGTTATCAGTGTAGATTATATGTTTGTGTTTGTTAAATAGAAAACTGTGTTATTAGTGTAGATTATATGTTTGTGTTTGTTAAATAGAAAGTGTGTTATCAGTGTAGATTATATGTTTGTGTTTGTTAAATAGAAAGTGGTGTTATCAGTGTAGATAGAAAACTGTGTTATATGTTTGTGTTTGTTAAATAGAAGACTGTGTTATTAGTGTAGATTATATGTTTGTGTTTGTTAAATAGAAGACTGTGTTATCAGTGTAGATTATATGTTTGTGTTTGTTAAATAGAAAGTGGTGTTATCAGTGTAGATTATATGTTTGTGTTTGTTAAATAGAAGACTGTGTTATCAGTGTAGATTATATGTTTGTGTTTGTTAAATAGAAGAATGTGTTATTAGTGTAGATTATATGTTTGTGTTTGTTAAATAGAAAGTGGTGTTATCACTGTAGATTATATGTTTGTGTTTGTTAAATAGAAGACTGTGTTATTAGTGTAGATTATATGTTTGTGTTTGTTAAATAGAAAGTGGTGTTATCAGTGTAGATTATATGTTTGTGTTTGTTAAATAGAAAACTGTGTTATCAGTGTAGATTGTATGTTTGTGTTTGTTAAATAGAAAGTGGTGTTATCAGTGTAGATTGTATGTTTGTGTTTGTTAAATAGAAAACTGTGTTATCAGTGTAGATTATATGTTTGTGTTTGTTAAATAGAAGACTGTGTTATCAGTGTAGATTATATGTTTGTGTTTGTTAAATAGAAGACTGTGTTATCAGTGTAGATTATATGTTTGTGTTTATTAAATAGAAGACTGTGTTATCAGTGTAGATTATATGTTTGTGTTTGTTAAATAGAAACTGTGTTATCAGTGTAGATTATATGTTTGTGTTTGTTAAATAGAAGACTGTGTTATCAGTGTAGATTGTATGTTTGTGTTTGTTAAATAGAAGACTGTGTTATTAGTGTAGATTATATGTTTGTGTTTGTTAAATAGAAAGTGGTGTTATCAGTGTAGATTATATGTTTGTGTTTGTTAAATAGAAAACTGTGTTATCAGTGTAGATTGTATGTTTGTGTTTGTTAAATAGAAAGTGGTGTTATCAGTGTAGATTATATGTTTGTGTTTGTTAAATAGAAGACTGTGTTATCAGTGTAGATTATATGTTTGTGTTTGTTAAATAGAAAGTTGTGTTATCATTGAAGATTATATGTTTGTGTTTGTTAAATAGAAGACTGTATTATCAGTGTAGATATATGTTTGTGTTTTTAAAATAGAAGAATGTGTTATTAGTGTAGATTATACGTTTGTGTTTGTTAAATAGAAAACTGTGTTATCAGTGTAGATTGTATGTTTGTGTTTGTTAAATAGAAAGTGGTGTTATCAGTGTAGATTATATGTTTGTGTTTGTTAAATAGAAGACTGTGTTATCAGTGTAGATTATATGTTTGTGTTTGTTAAATAGAAGACTGTGTTATCAGTGTAGATTATATGTTTGTGTTTGTTAAATAGAAAACTGTGTTATCAGTGTAGATTATATGTTTGTGTTTGTTAAATAGAAAGTGGTGTTATCAGTGCAGATTATACGTTTGTGTTTGACAAATAGAAAACTGTGTTATCAGTGTAGATTGTATGTTTTTGTTTGTTAAATAGAAAGTGGTGTTATCAGTGTAGATTATATGTTTGTGTTTGTTAAATAGAAGACTGTGTTATCAGTGTAGATATATGTTTGTGTTTTTAAAATAGAAGACTGTGTTATTAGTGTAGATTATACGTTTGTGTTTTTAAAATAAAAGACTGTGTTATTAGTGAAGATTATATGTTTGTGTTTGTTAAATAGAAGACTGTGTTATTAGTGTAGATTATACGTTTGTGTTTGTCAAATAGAAAACTGTGTTATCAGTGTAGATTGTATGTTTGTGTTTGTTAAATAGAAAGTGGTGTTATCAGTGTAGATTATATGTTTGTGTTTGTTAAATAGAAGACTGTGTTATCAGTGTAGATTATATGTTTGTGTTTGTTAAATAGAACACTGTGTTATCAGTGTAGATTATATGTTTGTGTTTGTTAAATAGAAGACTGTGTTATCAGTGTAGATTATATGTTTGTGTTTGTTAAATAGAAGACTGTGTTATTAGTGTAGATTATATGTTTGTGTTTGTTAAATAGAAGACTGTGTTATCAGTGTAGATTGTATGTTTGTGTTTGTTAAATAGAAAACTGTGTTATCAGAGTAGATTATATGTTTGTGTTTGTTAAATGGAAGACTGTGTTATTAGTGTAGATTATACGTTTGTGTTTGTTAAATAGAAGACTGTGCTATTAGTGTAGATTATATGTTTGTGTTTGTTAAATAGAAAGTGGTGTTATCAGTGTAGATTATATGTTTGTGTTTGTTAAATAGAAGACTGTGTTATCAATGTAGATTGTATGTTTGTGTTTGTAAAATAGAAGACTGTCTTATCAGTGTAGATTATATGTTTGTGTTTGTTAAATAGAAGACTGTGTTATTAGTGTAGATTATATGTTTGTGTTTGTTAAATAGAAGACTGTGTTATTAGTGTAGATATATGTTTGTGTTTGTTAAATAGAAAACTGTATTATTAGTGTAGATTGTATGTTTGTGTTTGTTAAATAGAAAGTGGTGTTATCAGTGTAGATTATATGTTTGTGTTTGTTAAATAGAAGACTGTGTTATTAGTGTAGATATATGTTTGTGTTTGTTAAATAGAAAACTGTATTATTAGTGTAGATTGTATGTTTGTGTTTGTTAAATAGAAAGTGGTGTTATCAGTGTAGATTATATGTTTGTGTTTGTTAAATAGAAGACTGTGTTATTAGTGTAGATATATGTTTGTGTTTGTTAAATAGAAAACTGTATTATTAGTGTAGATTGTATGTTTGTGTTTGTTAAATAGAAAGTGGTGTTATCAGTGTAGATTATATGTTTGTGTTTGTTAAATAGAAAACTGTGTTATTAGTGTAGATTATATGTTTGTGTTTGTTAAATAGAAAACTGTATTATTAGTGTAGATTGTATGTTTGTGTTTGTTAAATAGAAAGTGGTGTTATCAGTGTAGATTATATGTTTGTGTTTGTTAAATAGAAGACTGTGTTATTAGTGTAGATATATGTTTGTGTTTGTTAAATAGAAAACTGTATTATTAGTGTAGATTATATGTTTGTGTTTGTTAAATAGAAAGTGGTGTTATCAGTGTAGATTATATGTTTGTGTTTGTTAAATAGAAGACTGTGTTATTAGTGTAGATATATGTTTGTGTTTGTTAAATAGAAAACTGTGTTATTAGTGTAGATATATGTTTGTGTTTGTTAAATAGAAAACTGTGTTATCAGTGTAGATTGTATGTTTGTGTTTGTTAAATAGAAAGTGGTGTTATCAGTGTAGATTATATGTTTGTGTTTGTTAAATAGAAGACTGTGTTATCAGTGTAGATTATATGTTTGTGTTTGTTAAATAGAAGACTGTGTTATCAGTGTAGATTATATGTTTGTGTTTGTTAAATAGAAAACTGTGTTATCAGTGTAGATTATATGTTTGTGTTTGTTAAATAGAAAGTGGTGTTATCAGTGCAGATTATACGTTTGTGTTTGTCAAATAGAAAACTGTGTTATCAGTGTAGATTGTATGTTTGTGTTTGTTAAATAGAAAGTGGTGTTATCAGTGTAGATTATATGTTTGTGTTTGTTAAATAGAAGACTGTGTTATCAGTGTAGATATATGTTTGTGTTTTTAAAATAGAAGACTGTGTTATTAGTGTAGATTATACGTTTGTGTTTTTAAAATAAAAGACTGTGTTATTAGTGAAGATTATATGTTTGTGTTTGTTAAATAGAAGACTGTGTTATTAGTGTAAATTATACGTTTGTGTTTGTCAAATAGAAAACTGTGTTATCAGTGTAGATTGTATGTTTGTGTTTGTTAAATAGAAAGTGGTGTTATCAGTGTAGATTATATGTTTGTGTTTGTTAAATAGAAGACTGTGTTATCAGTGTAGATTATATGTTTGTGTTTGTTAAATAGAAGACTGTGTTATCAGTGTAGATTATATGTTTGTGTTTGTTAAATAGAAGACTGTGTTATCAGTGTAGATTATATGTTTGTGTTTGTTAAATAGAAGACTGTGTTATTAGTGTAGATTATATGTTTGTGTTTGTTAAATAGAAGACTGTGTTATTAGTGTAGATTATATGTTTGTGTTTGTTAAATAGAAAGTGGTGTTATCAGTGTAGATTATATGTTTGTGTTTGTTAAATAGAAGACTGTGTTATCAGTGTAGATTGTATGTTTGTGTTTGTTAAATAGAAAACTGTGTTATCAGTGTAGATTATATGTTTGTGTTTGTTAAATAGAAGACTGTGTTATTAGTGTAGATTATATGTTTGTGTTTGTTAAATAGAAGACTGTGTTATTAGTGTAGATATATGTTTGTGTTTGTTAAATAGAAAACTGTATTATTAGTGTAGATTGTATGTTTGTGTTTGTTAAATAGAAAGTGGTGTTATCAGTGTAGATTATATGTTTGTGTTTGTTAAATAGAAGACTGTGTTATTAGTGTAGATATATGTTTGTGTTTGTTAAATAGAAAACTGTATTATTAGTGTAGATTGTATGTTTGTGTTTGTTAAATAGAAAGTGGTGTTATCAGTGTAGATTATATGTTTGTGTTTGTTAAATAGAAGACTGTGTTATTAGTGTAGATATATGTTTGTGTTTGTTAAATAGAAAACTGTATTATTAGTGTAGATTGTATGTTTGTGTTTGTTAAATAGAAAGTGGTGTTATCAGTGTAGATTATATGTTTGTGTTTGTTAAATAGAAGACTGTGTTATTAGTGTAGATATATGTTTGTGTTTGTTAAATAGAAAACTGTATTATTAGTGTAGATTGTATGTTTGTGTTTGTTAAATAGAAAGTGGTGTTATCAGTGTAGATTATATGTTTGTGTTTGTTAAATAGAAGACTGTGTTATTAGTGTAGATATATGTTTGTGTTTGTTAAATAGAAAACTGTATTATTAGTGTAGATTGTATGTTTGTGTTTGTTAAATAGAAAGTGGTGTTATCAGTGTAGATTATATGTTTGTGTTTGTTAAATAGAAGACTGTTATTAGTGTAGATATATGTTTGTGTTTGTTAAATAGAAGGCTGTGTTATTAGTGTAGATATATGTTTGTGTTTGTTAAATAGAAAACTGTATTATTAGTGTAGATTGTATGTTTGTGTTTGTTAAATAGAAAGTGGTGTTATCAGTGTAGATTATATGTTTGTGTTTGTTAAATAGAAGACTGTGTTATTAGTGTAGATATATATTTGTGTTTGTTAAATAGAAAACTGTGTTATTAGTGTAGATTGTATGTTTGTGTTTCTTAAATAGAAAGTGGTGTTATCAGTGTAGATTGTATGTTTGTGTTTGTTAAATAGAAGACTGTGTTATTAGTGTAGATTATATGTTTGTGTTTGTTAAATAGAAAGTGGTGTTATCAGTGTAGATTATATGTTTGTGTTTGTTAAATAGAAAGCGGTGTTATCAGTGTAGACTATATGTTTGTGTTTGTTAAATAGAAAGTGGTGTTATCAGTGTAGATTGTATGTTTGTGTTTGTTAAATAGAAGACTGTGTTATCAGTGTAGATTGTATGTTTGTGTTTGTTAAATAGAAGAATGTGTTATTAGTGTAGATTATATGTTTGTGTTTGTTAAATAGAAAGTGGTGTTATCACTGTAGATTATATGTTTGTGTTTGTTAAATAGAAGACTGTGTTATTAGTGTAGATTATATGTTTGTGTTTGTTAAATAGAAAGTGGTGTTATCAGTGTAGATTATACGTTTGTGTTTGTCAAATAGAAAACTGTGTTATCAGTGTAGATTGTATGTTTTTGTTTGTTAAATAGAAAGTGGTGTTATCAGTGTAGATTATATGTTTGTGTTTGTTAAATAGAAGACTGTGTTATCAGTGTAGATATATGTTTGTGTTTTTAAAATAGAAGACTGTGTTATTAGTGTAGATTATACGTTTGTGTTTTTAAAATAAAAGACTGTGTTATTAGTGAAGATTATATGTTTGTGTTTGTTAAATAGAGGACTGTGTTATTAGTGTAAATTATACGTTTGTGTTTGTCAAATAGAAAACTGTGTTATCAGTGTAGATTGTATGTTTGTGTTTGTTAAATAGAAAGTGGTGTTATCAGTGTAGATTATATGTTTGTGTTTGTTAAATAGAAGACTGTGTTATCAGTGTAGATTATATGTTTGTGTTTGTTAAATAGAAAGTGGTGTTATCAGTGTAGATTATATGTTTGTGTTTGTTAAATAGAAAACTGTGTTATCAGTGTAGATTGTATGTTTGTGTTTGTTAAATAGAAAGTGGTGTTATCAGTGTAGATTATATGTTTGTGTTTGTTAAATAGAAGACTGTGTTATCAGTGTAGATTATATGTTTGTGTTTGTTAAATAGAAAGTTGTGTTATCATTGAAGATTATATGTTTGTGTTTGTTAAATAGAAGACTGTATTATCAGTGTAGATATATGTTTGTGTTTTTAAAATAGAAGAATGTGTTATTAGTGTAGATTATACGTTTGTGTTTGTCAAATAGAAAACTGTGTTATCAGTGTAGATTGTATGTTTGTGTTTGTTAAATAGAAAGTGGTGTTATCAGTGTAGATTATGTTTCTGTTTGTTAAATAGAAGACTGTGTTATCAGTGCAGATTATATGTTTGTGTTTGTTAAATAGAAGACTGTGTTATCAGTGTAGATTATATGTTTGTGTTTGTTAAATAGAAAACTGTGTTATCAGTGTAGATTATATGTTTGTGTTTGTTAAATAGAAAGTGGTGTTATCAGTGCAGATTATACGTTTGTGTTTGACAAATAGAAAACTGTGTTATCAGTGTAGATTGTATGTTTTTGTTTGTTAAATAGAAAGTGGTGTTATCAGTGTAGATTATATGTTTGTGTTTGTTAAATAGAAGACTGTGTTATCAGTGTAGATATATGTTTGTGTTTTTAAAATAGAAGACTGTGTTATTAGTGTAGATTATACGTTTGTGTTTTTAAAATAAAAGACTGTGTTATTAGTGAAGATTATATGTTTGTGTTTGTTAAATAGAGGACTGTGTTATTAGTGTAAATTATACGTTTGTGTTTGTCAAATAGAAAACTGTGTTATCAGTGTAGATTATACGTTTGTGTTTTTAAAATAAAAGACTGTGTTATTAGTGAAGATTATATGTTTGTGTTTGTTAAATAGAGGACTGTGTTATTAGTGTAAATTATACGTTTGTGTTTGTCAAATAGAAAACTGTGTTATCAGTGTAGATTGTATGTTTGTGTTTGTTAAATAGAAAGTGGTGTTATCAGTGTAGATTATATGTTTGTGTTTGTTAAATAGAAGACTGTGTTATCAGTGTAGATTATATGTTTGTGTTTGTTAAATAGAACACTGTGTTATCAGTGTAGATTATATGTTTGTGTTTGTTAAATAGAAGACTGTGTTATCAGTGTAGATTATATGTTTGTGTTTGTTAAATAGAAGACTGTGTTATCAGTGTAGATTATATGTTTGTGTTTGTTAAATAGAAGACTGTGTTATCAGTGTAGATTATATGTTTGTGTTTGTTAAATAGAAAACTGTGTTATCAGTGTAGATTGTATGTTTGTGTTTGTTAAATAGAAGACTGTGTTATCAGTGTAGATTATATGTTTGTGTTTGTTAAATAGAACACTGTGTTATCAGTGTAGATTATATGTTTGTGTTTGTTAAATAGAAGACTGTGTTATCAGTGTAGATTATATGTTTGTGTTTGTTAAATAGAAGACTGTGTTATCAGTGTAGATTATATGTTTGTGTTTGTTAAATGGAAGACTGTGTTATTAGTGTAGATTATACGTTTGTGTTTGTTAAATAGAAGACTGTGCTATTAGTGTAGATTATATGTTTGTGTTTGTTAAATAGAAAGTGGTGTTATCAGTGTAGATTATATGTTTGTGTTTGTTAAATAGAAGACTGTGTTATCAATGTAGATTGTATGTTTGTGTTTGTAAAATAGAAGACTGTCTTATCAGTGTAGATTGTATGTTTGTGTTTGTTAAATAGAAAGTGGTGTTATCAGTGTAGATTATATGTTTGTGTTTGTTAAATAGAAGACTGTGTTATTAGTGTAGATTTATGTTTGTGTTTGTTAAATAGAAAACTCTATTATTAGTGTAGATTGTATGTTTGTGTTTGTTAAATAGAAAGTGGTGTTATCAGTGTAGATTATATGTTTGTGTTTGTTAAATAGAAGACTGTGTTATTAGTGTAGATATATGTTTGTGTTTGTTAAATAGAAAACTGTATTATTAGTGTAGATTGTATGTTTGTGTTTGTTAAATAGAAAGTGGTGTTATCAGTGTAGATTATATGTTTGTGTTTGTTAAATAGAAGACTGTGTTATTAGTGTAGATATATGTTTGTGTTTGTTAAATAGAAGGCTGTGTTATTAGTGTAGATATATGTTTGTGTTTGTTAAATAGAAAACTGTATTATTAGTGTAGATTGTATGTTTGTGTTTGTTAAATAGAAAGTGGTGTTATCAGTGTAGATTATATGTTTGTGTTTGTTAAATAGAAGACTGTGTTATTAGTGTAGATATATATTTGTGTTTGTTAAATAGAAAACTGTATTATTAGTGTAGATTGTATGTTTGTGTTTGTTAAATAGAAAGTGGTGTTATCAGTGAAGATTATATGTTTGTGTTTGTTAAATAGAAGACTGTGTTATTAGTGTAGATATATGTTTGTGTTTGTTAAATAGAAGACTGTGTTATCAGTGTAGATTGTATGTTTGTGTTTGTTAAATAGAAAGTGGTGTTATAAGTGTAGATTGGATGTTTGTGTTTGTTAAATAGAAGACTGTGTTATTAGTGTAGATTATATGTTTGTGTTTGTTAAATAGAAAGTGGTGTTATCAGTGTAGATTATATGTTTGTGATTGTTAAATAGAAGACTGTGTTATTAGTGTAGATATATGTTTGTGATTGTTAAATAGAAGACTGTGTTATTAATGTAGATTATATGTTTGTGTTTGTTAAATAGAAAACTGTGTTATCAGTGTAGATTATAAGTTTGTGTTTGTTAAATAGAAGACTGTGTTATCAGTGTAGATTGTATGTTTGTGTTTGTTAAATAGAAGACTGTGTTATCAGTGTAGATTATATGTTTGTGTTTGTTAAATAGAAAACTGTGTTATCAGTGTAGATTGTATGTTTGTGTTTGTTAAATAGAAGACTGTGTTATCAGTGTAGATTGGATGTTTGTGTTTTTTAAATAGAAGACTGTGTTATCAGTGTAGATTATATGTTTGTGTTTGTTAAATAAAAGACAGTGTTATCAGTGTAGATTATATGTTTGTGTTTGTTAAATAGAAAGTGGTGTTATCAGTGTAGATTGTATGTTTGTGTTTGTTAAATAGAAGACTGTGTTATTAGTGTAGATATATGTTTGTTTGTTAAATAAAGTGGTGTTATCAGTGTAGATTGGATGTTTGTGTTTGTTAAATAGAAGACTGTGTTATTAGTGTAGATTATATGTTTGTGTTTGTTAAATAGAAAGTGGTGTTATCAGTGTAAATTGTATGTTTGTGTTTGTTAAATAGAAGACTGTGTTATTAGTGTAGATTGTTTGTGTTTGTTAAATAGAAAGTGGTGTTATCAGTGTAAATTGTATGTTTGTGTTTGTTAAATAGAAGACTGTGTTATTAGTGTACAGTATATACATTCCCATGCTTTTCTCTCAACATAAGTGATTAAAATGTTTTTATTTCATGTCTTTGTTCAATATAATACACTCATTTTCATGTTACAAAGTTTTGTTACACGAGTTACAAATTATCATGATATTTTATACTCTAATCTGTTTTAAGAATGTAATAAGAAAATTAGAAATGAAATAAAGATTTAAGTTTAATAAACAACAAGAAACTTTGGTTCCACTCACTTGTCTTTGTTGGTGATGTCACTCCATTCTTTATTGGGGTCTTTTGTGGAGAGGACAGTGGTTTCTTTGGTGTAGAGGTAGAAATCTATAATAAAAGTGAACATATTCTGTATCTATAAAACATTGGTGTAGAGGTAGAAATCTATAATAAAAGTGAACATATTCTGTATCTATAAAACATTGGTGTAGAGATAGAAATCTATAATAAAAGTGAACATATTCTGTATCTATAAAACATTGGTGTAGAGGTAGAAATCTGTAATAAAAGTGAACATATTCTGTATCTATAAAACATTGGTGTAGAGGTAGAAATCTATAATAAAAGTGAACATATTCTGTATCTATAAAACATTGGTGTAGAGATAGAAATCTATAATAAAGGTGAACATATTCTGTATCTATAAAACATTGGTGTAGAGGTAGAAATCTATAATAAAAGTGAACATATTCTGTATCTATAAAACATTGGTGTAGAGGTAGAAATCTATAATAAAGGTGAACATATTCTGTATCTATAAAACATTGGTGTAGAGGTAGAAATCTGTAATAAAAGTGAACATATTCTGTATCTATAAAACATTGGTGTAGAGGTAGAAATCTGTAATAAAAGTGAACATATTCTTTATCTATAAAACATTGGTGTAGAGGTAGAAATCTGTAATAAAAGTGAACATATTCTGTATCTATAAAACATTGGTGTAGAGGTAGAAATCTATAATAAAAGTGAACATATTCTGTATCTATAAAACATTGGTGTAGAGGTAGAAATCTATAATAAAAGTGAACATATTCTGTATCTATAAAACATTGGTTAGAGGTAGAAATCTATAATAAAAGTGAACATATTATGTATCTATTAAACATTGGTGTAGAGGTAGAAATCTATAATAAAACTGAACATATTCTGTATCTATAAAACATTGGTGTAGAGGTAGAAATCTATAATAAAAATGAACATATTCTGTATCTATAAAACATTGGTTAGAGTTAGAAATCTATAATAAAAGTGAACATATTCTGTATCTATAAATCATTGGTGTAGAGGTAGAAATCTATAATAAAAGTGAACATATTCTGTATCTATAAAACATTGGTGTAGAGGTAGAAATCTATAATAAAACTGAACATATTCTGTATCTATAAATCATTGGTGTAGAGGGAGAAATCTATAATAAAAGTGAACATATTCTGTATCTATAAAACATTGGTGTAGAGGTAGAAATCTATAATAAAAGTGAACATATTCTGTATCTATAAAACATTGGTTAGAGGTAGAAATCTATAATAAAAATGAACATATTCTGTATCTATAAAACATTGGTGTAGAGGTAGAAATCTATAATAAAAGTGAACATATTCTGTATCTATAAAACATTGGTGTAGAGGTAGAAATCTATAATAAAAGTGAACATATTCTGTATCTATAAAACATTGGTGTAGAGGTAGAAATCTATAATAAAAGTGAACATATTCTGTATCTATAAAACATTGGTGTAGAGGTAGAAATCTATAATAAAAGTGAACATATTCTGTATCTATAAAACATTGGTGTAGAGGTAGAAATCTATAATAAAAGTGAACATATTCTGTATCTATAAAACATTGGTGTAGAGGTAGAAATCTATAATAAAAGTGAACATATTCTGTATCTATAAAACATTGGTGTAGAGGTAGAAATCTGTAATAAAAGTGAACATATTCTGTATCTATAAAACATTGGTGTAGAGGTAGAAATCTGTAATAAAAGTGAACATATTCTGTATCTATAAAACATTGGTGTAGAGGTAGAAATCTATAATAAAAGTGAACATATTCTGTATCTATAAAACATTGGTGTAGAGGTAGAAATCTATAATAAAAGTGAACATATTCTGTATCTATAAAACATTGGTGTAGAGGTAGAAATCTATAATAAAAGTGAACATATTCTGTATCTATAAAACATTGGTGTAGAGGTAGAAATCTATAATAAAAGTGAACATATTCTGTATCTATAAAACATTGGTTAGAGGTAGAAATCTATAATAAAAGTGAACATATTCTGTATCTATAAAACATTGGTTAGAGGTAGAAATCTATAATAAAAGTGAACATATTCTGTATCTATAAAACATTGGTGTAGAGGTAGAAATCTATAATAAAAGTGAACATATTCTGTATCTATAAAACATTGGTGTAGAGGTAGAAATCTATAATAAAAGTGAACATATTCTGTATCTATAAAACATTGGTGTAGAGGTAGAAATCTATAATAAAAGTGAACATATTCTGTATCTATAAAACATTGGTGTAGAGGTAGAAATCTATAATAAAAGTGAACATATTCTGTATCTATAAAACATTGGTGTAGAGGTAGAAATCTGTAATAAAAGTGAACATATTCTGTATCTATAAAACATTGGTGTAGAGGTAGAAATCTATAATAAAAGTGAACATATTCTGTATCTATAAAACATTGGTGTAGAGGTAGAAATCTATAATAAAAGTGAACATATTCTGTATCTATAAAACATTGGTGTAGAGGTAGAAATCTATAATAAAAGTGAACATATTCTGTATCTATAAAACATTGGTGTAGAGGTAGAAATCTATAATAAAAGTGAACATATTCTGTATCTATAAAACATTGGTGTAGAGGTAGAAATCTATAATAAAAGTGAACATATTCTGTATCTATAAAACATTGGTGTAGAGGTAGAAATCTGTAATAAAAGTGAACATATTCTGTATCTATAAAACATTGGTGTAGAGGTAGAAATCTATAATAAAAGTGAACATATTCTGTATCTATAAAACATTGGTGTAGAGGTAGAAATCTATAATAAAAGTGAACATATTCTGTATCTATAAAACATTGGTGTAGAGGTAGAAATCTATAATAAAAGTGAACATATTCTGTATCTATAAAACATTGGTGTAGAGGTAGAAATCTATAATAAAAGTGAACATATTCTGTATCTATAAAACATTGGTTAGAGGTAGAAATCTATAATAAAAGTGAACATATTCTGTATCTATAAAACATTGGTGTAGAGGTAGAAATCTATAATAAAAGTGAACATATTCTGTATCTATAAAACATTGGTGTAGAGGTAGAAATCTATAATAAAAGTGAACATATTCTGTATCTATAAAACATTGGTGTAGAGGTAGAAATCTATAATAAAAGTGAACATATTCTGTATCTATAAAACATTGGTGTAGAGGTAGAAATCTATAATAAAAGTGAACATATTCTGTATCTATAAAACATTGGTGTAGAGGTAGAAATCTATAATAAAAGTGAACATATTCTGTATCTATAAAACATTGGTGTAGAGGTAGAAATCTATAATAAAAGTGAACATATTCTGTATCTATAAAACATTGGTGTAGAGGTAGAAATCTATAATAAAAGTGAACATATTCTGTATCTATAAAACATTGGTGTAGAGGTAGAAATCTATAATAAAAGTGAACATATTCTGTATCTATAAAACATTGGTGTAGAGGTAGAAATCTATAATAAAAGTGAACATATTCTGTATCTATAAAACATTGGTGTAGAGGTAGAAATCTATAATAAAAGTGAACATATTCTGTATCTATAAAACATTGGTGTAGAGGTAGAAATCTATAATAAAAGTGAACATATTCTGTATCTATAAAACATTGGTGTAGAGGTAGAAATCTATAATAAAAGTGAACATATTCTGTATCTATAAAACATTGGTGTAGAGTTAGAAATCTATAATAAAAGTGAACATATTCTGTATCTATAAAACATTGGTGTAGAGGTAGAAATCTATAATAAAAGTGAACATATTCTGTATCTATAAAACATTGGTGTAGAGGTAGAAATCTATAATAAAAGTGAACATATTCTGTATCTATAAAACATTGGTGTAGAGGTAGAAATCTATAATAAAAGTGAACATATTCTGTATCTATAAAACATTGGTGTAGAGGTAGAAATCTATAATAAAAGTGAACATATTCTGTATCTATAAAACATTGGTGTAGAGGTAGAAATCTATAATAAAAGTGAACATATTCTGTATCTATAAAACATTGGTGTAGAGGTAGAAATCTATAATAAAAGTGAACATATTCTGTATCTATAAAACATTGGTGTAGAGGTAGAAATCTATAATAAAAGTGAACATATTCTGTATCTATAAAACATTGGTGTAGAGGTAGAAATCTATAATAAAAGTGAACATATTCTGTATCTATAAAACATTGGTGTAGAGGTAGAAATCTATAATAAAAGTGAACATATTCTGTATCTATAAAACATTGGTGTAGAGGTAGAAATCTATAATAAAAGTGAACATATTCTGTATCTATAAAACATTGGTGTAGAGGTAGAAATCTATAATAAAAGTGAACATATTCTGTATCTATAAAACATTGGTGTAGAGGTAGAAATCTATAATAAAAGTGAACATATTCTGTATCTATAAAACATTGGTGTAGAGGTAGAAATCTATAATAAAAGTGAACATATTCTGTATCTATAAAACATTGGTGTAGAGGTAGAAATCTATAATAAAAGTGAACATATTCTGTATCTATAAAACATTGGTGTAGAGGTAGAAATCTATAATAAAAGTGAACATATTCTGTATCTATAAAACATTGGTGTAGAGGTAGAAATCTATAATAAAAGTGAACATATTCTGTATCTATAAAACATTGGTGTAGAGGTAGAAATCTATAATAAAAGTGAACATATTCTGTATCTATAAAACATTGGTGTAGAGGTAGAAATCTATAATAAAAGTGAACATATTCTGTATCTATAAAACATTGGTGTAGAGGTAGAAATCTATAATAAAAGTGAACATATTCTGTATCTATAAAACATTGGTGTAGAGGTAGAAATCTATAATAAAAGTGAACATATTCTGTATCTATAAAACATTGGTGTAGAGGTAGAAATCTATAATAAAAGTGAACATATTCTGTATCTATAAAACATTGGTGTAGAGGTAGAAATCTATAATAAAAGTGAACATATTCTGTATCTATAAAACATTGGTGTAGAGGTAGAAATCTATAATAAAAGTGAACATATTCTGTATCTATAAAACATTGGTGTAGAGGTAGAAATCTATAATAAAAGTGAACATATTCTGTATCTATAAAACATTGGTGTAGAGGTAGAAATCTATAATAAAAGTGAACATATTCTGTATCTATAAAACATTGGTGTAGAGGTAGAAATCTATAATAAAAGTGAACATATTCTGTATCTATAAAACATTGGTGTAGAGGTAGAAATCTATAATAAAAGTGAACATATTCTGTATCTATAAAACATTGGTGTAGAGGTAGAAATCTATAATAAAAGTGAACATATTCTGTATCTATAAAACATTGGTGTAGAGGTAGAAATCTATAATAAAAGTGAACATATTCTGTATCTATAAAACATTGGTGTAGAGGTAGAAATCTATAATAAAAGTGAACATATTCTGTATCTATAAAACATTGGTGTAGAGGTAGAAATCTATAATAAAAGTGAACATATTCTGTATCTATAAAACATTGGTGTAGAGGTAGAAATCTATAATAAAAGTGAACATATTCTGTATCTATAAAACATTGGTGTAGAGGTAGAAATCTATAATAAAAGTGAACATATTCTGTATCTATAAAACATTGGTGTAGAGGTAGAAATCTATAATAAAAGTGAACATATTCTGTATCTATAAAACATTGGTGTAGAGGTAGAAATCTATAATAAAAGTGAACATATTCTGTATCTATAAAACATTGGTGTAGAGGTAGAAATCTATAATAAAAGTGAACATATTCTGTATCTATAAAACATTGGTGTAGAGGTAGAAATCTATAATAAAAGTGAACATATTCTGTATCTATAAAACATTGGTGTAGAGGTAGAAATCTATAATAAAAGTGAACATATTCTGTATCTATAAAACATTGGTGTAGAGGTAGAAATCTATAATAAAAGTGAACATATTCTGTATCTATAAAACATTGGTGTAGAGGTAGAAATCTATAATAAAAGTGAACATATTCTGTATCTATAAAACATTGGTGTAGAGGTAGAAATCTATAATAAAAGTGAACATATTCTGTATCTATAAAACATTGGTGTAGAGGTAGAAATCTATAATAAAAGTGAACATATTCTGTATCTATAAAACATTGGTGTAGAGGTAGAAATCTATAATAAAAGTGAACATATTCTGTATCTATAAAACATTGGTGTAGAGGTAGAAATCTATAATAAAAGTGAACATATTCTGTATCTATAAAACATTGGTGTAGAGGTAGAAATCTATAATAAAAGTGAACATATTCTGTATCTATAAAACATTGGTGTAGAGGTAGAAATCTATAATAAAAGTGAACATATTCTGTATCTATAAAACATTGGTGTAGAGGTAGAAATCTATAATAAAAGTGAACATATTCTGTATCTATAAAACATTGGTGTAGAGGTAGAAATCTATAATAAAAGTGAACATATTCTGTATCTATAAAACATTGGTGTAGAGGTAGAAATCTATAATAAAAGTGAACATATTCTGTATCTATAAAACATTGGTGTAGAGGTAGAAATCTATAATAAAAGTGAACATATTCTGTATCTATAAAACATTGGTGTAGAGGTAGAAATCTATAATAAAAGTGAACATATTCTGTATCTATAAAACATTGGTGTAGAGGTAGAAATCTATAATAAAAGTGAACATATTCTGTATCTATAAAACATTGGTGTAGAGGTAGAAATCTATAATAAAAGTGAACATATTCTGTATCTATAAAACATTGGTGTAGAGGTAGAAATCTATAATAAAAGTGAACATATTCTGTATCTATAAAACATTGGTGTAGAGGTAGAAATCTATAATAAAAGTGAACATATTCTGTATCTATAAAACATTGGTGTAGAGGTAGAAATCTATAATAAAAGTGAACATATTCTGTATCTATAAAACATTGGTGTAGAGGTAGAAATCTATAATAAAAGTGAACATATTCTGTATCTATAAAACATTGGTGTAGAGGTAGAAATCTATAATAAAAGTGAACATATTCTGTATCTATAAAACATTGGTGTAGAGGTAGAAATCTATAATAAAAGTGAACATATTCTGTATCTATAAAACATTGGTGTAGGGTAGAAATCTATAATAAAAGTGAACATATTCTGACATCTCTATAAAACATTGGTTAGAGGTAGAAATCTATAATAAAAGTGAACATATTCTGTATCTATAAAACATTGGTGTAGAGGTAGAAATCTATAATAAAGTGAACATATTCTGTATCTATAAAACATTGGTGTAGAGGTAGAAATCTATAATAAAAGTGAACATATTCTGTATCTATAAAACATTGGTGTAGAGGTAGAAATCTATAATAAAAGTGAACATATTCTGTATCTATAAAACATTGGTGTAGAGGTAGAAATCTATAATAAAAGTGAACATATTCTGTATCTATAAAACATTGGTGTAGAGGTAGAAATCTATAATAAAAGTGAACATATTCTGTATCTATAAAACATTGGTGTAGAGGTAGAAATCTATAATAAAAGTGAACATATTCTGTATCTATAAAACATTGGTGTAGAGGTAGAAATCTATAATAAAAGTGAACATATTCTGTATCTATAAAACATTGGTGTAGAGGTAGAAATCTATAATAAAAGTGAACATATTCTGTATCTATAAAACATTGGTGTAGAGGTAGAAATCTATAATAAAAGTGAACATATTCTGTATCTATAAAACATTGGTGTAGAGGTAGAAATCTATAATAAAAGTGAACATATTCTGTATCTATAAAACATTGGTGTAGAGGTAGAAATCTATAATAAAAAGTGAACATATTCTGTATCTATAAAACATTGGTGTAGAGGTAGAAATCTATAATAAAAGTGAACATATTCTGTATCTATAAAACATTGGTGTAGAGGTAGAAATCTATAATAAAAGTGAACATATTCTGTATCTATAAAACATTGGTGTAGAGGTAGAAATCTATAATAAAAGTGAACATATTCTGTATCTATAAAACATTGGTGTAGAGGTAGAAATCTATAATAAAAGTGAACATATTCTGTATCTATAAAACATTGGTGTAGAGGTAGAAATCTATAATAAAAGTGAACATATTCTGTATCTATAAAACATTGGTGTAGAGGTAGAAATCTATAATAAAAGTGAACATATTCTGTATCTATAAAACATTGGTGTAGAGGTAGAAATCTATAATAAAAGTGAACATATTCTGTATCTATAAAACATTGGTGTAGAGGTAGAAATCTATAATAAAAGTGAACATATTCTGTATCTATAAAACATTGGTGTAGAGGTAGAAATCTATAATAAAAGTGAACATATTCTGTATCTATAAAACATTGGTGTAGAGGTAGAAATCTATAATAAAAGTGAACATATTCTGTATCTATAAAACATTGGTGTAGAGGTAGAAATCTATAATAAAAGTGAACATATTCTGTATCTATAAAACATTGGTGTAGAGGTAGAAATCTATAATAAAAGTGAACATATTCTGTATCTATAAAACATTGGTGTAGAGGTAGAAATCTATAATAAAAGTGAACATATTCTGTATCTATAAAACATTGGTGTAGAGGTAGAAATCTATAATAAAAGTGAACATATTCTGTATCTATAAAACATTGGTGTAGAGGTAGAAATCTATAATAAAAGTGAACATATTCTGTATCTATAAAACATTGGTGTAGAGGTAGAAATCTATAATAAAAGTGAACATATTCTGTATCTATAAAACATTGGTGTAGAGGTAGAAATCTATAATAAAAGTGAACATATTCTGTATCTATAAAACATTGGTGTAGAGGTAGAAATCTATAATAAAAGTGAACATATTCTGTATCTATAAAACATTGGTGTAGAGGTAGAAATCTATAATAAAAGTGAACATATTCTGTATCTATAAAACATTGGTGTAGAGGTAGAAATCTATAATAAAAGTGAACATATTCTGTATCTATAAAACATTGGTGTAGAGGTAGAAATCTATAATAAAAGTGAACATATTCTGTATCTATAAAACATTGGTGTAGAGGTAGAAATCTATAATAAAAGTGAACATATTCTGTATCTATAAAACATTGGTGTAGAGGTAGAAATCTATAATAAAAGTGAACATATTCTGTATCTATAAAACATTGGTGTAGAGGTAGAAATCTATAATAAAAGTGAACATATTCTGTATCTATAAAACATTGGTGTAGAGGTAGAAATCTATAATAAAAGTGAACATATTCTGTATCTATAAAACATTGGTGTAGAGGTAGAAATCTATAATAAAAGTGAACATATTCTGTATCTATAAAACATTGGTGTAGAGGTAGAAATCTATAATAAAAGTGAACATATTCTGTATCTATAAAACATTGGTGTAGAGGTAGAAATCTATAATAAAAGTGAACATATTCTGTATCTATAAAACATTGGTGTAGAGGTAGAAATCTATAATAAAAGTGAACATATTCTGTATCTATAAAACATTGGTGTAGAGGTAGAAATCTATAATAAAAGTGAACATATTCTGTATCTATAAAACATTGGTGTAGAGGTAGAAATCTATAATAAAAGTGAACATATTCTGTATCTATAAAACATTGGTGTAGAGGTAGAAATCTATAATAAAAGTGAACATATTCTGTATCTATAAAACATTGGTGTAGAGGTAGAAATCTATAATAAAAGTGAACATATTCTGTATCTATAAAACATTGGTGTAGAGGTAGAAATCTATAATAAAAGTGAACATATTCTGTATCTATAAAACATTGGTGTAGAGGTAGAAATCTATAATAAAAGTGAACATATTCTGTATCTATAAAACATTGGTGTAGAGGTAGAAATCTATAATAAAAGTGAACATATTCTGTATCTATAAAACATTGGTGTAGAGGTAGAAATCTATAATAAAAGTGAACATATTCTGTATCTATAAAACATTGGTGTAGAGGTAGAAATCTATAATAAAAGTGAACATATTCTGTATCTATAAAACACTGGTGTAGAGGTAGAAATCTATCATAAAAGTGAACATATTCTGTATCTATAAAACATTGGTGTAGAGGTAGAAATCTATAATAAAGTGAACATATTCTGTATCTATAAAACATTGGTGTAGAGGTAGAAATCTATAATAAAAGTGAACATATTCTGTATCTATAAAACATTGGTGTAGAGGTAGAAATCTATAATAAAAGTGAACATATTCTGTATCTATAAAACATTGGTGTAGAGGTAGAAATCTATAATAAAAGTGAACATATTCTGTATCTATAAAACATTGGTGTAGAGGTAGAAATCTATAATAAAAGTGAACATATTCTGTATCTATAAAACATTGGTGTAGAGGTAGAAATCTATAATAAAAGTGAACATATTCTGTATCTATAAAACATTGGTGTAGAGGTAGAAATCTATAATAAAAGTGAACATATTCTGTATCTATAAAACATTGGTGTAGAGGTAGAAATCTATAATAAAAGTGAACATATTCTGTATCTATAAAACATTGGTGTAGAGGTAGAAATCTATAATAAAAGTGAACATATTCTGTATCTATAAAACATTGGTGTAGAGGGTAGAAATCTATAATAAAAGTGAACATATTCTGTATCTATAAAACATTGGTGTAGAGGGTAGAAATCTATAATAAAAGTGAACATATTCTGTATCTATAAAACATTGGTGTAGAGGTAGAAATCTATAATAAAAGTGAACATATTCTGTATCTATAAAACATTGGTGTAGAGGTAGAAATCTATAATAAAAGTGAACATATTCTGTATCTATAAAACATTGGTGTAGAGGTAGAAATCTATAATAAAAGTGAACATATTCTGTATCTATAAAACATTGGTGTAGAGGTAGAAATCTATAATAAAAGTGAACATATTCTGTATCTATAAAACATTGGTGTAGAGGTAGAAATCTATAATAAAAGTGAACATATTCTGTATCTATAAAACATTGGTGTAGAGGTAGAAATCTATAATAAAAGTGAACATATTCTGTATCTATAAAACATTGGTGTAGAGGTAGAAATCTATAATAAAAGTGAACATATTCTGTATCTATAAAACATTGGTGTAGAGGTAGAAATCTATAATAAAAGTGAACATATTCTGTATCTATAAAACATTGGTGTAGAGGTAGAAATCTATAATAAAAGTGAACATATTCTGTATCTATAAAACATTGGTGTAGAGGTAGAAATCTATAATAAAAGTGAACATATTCTGTATCTATAAAACATTGGTGTAGAGGTAGAAATCTATAATAAAAGTGAACATATTCTGTATCTATAAAACATTGGTGTAGAGGTAGAAATCTATAATAAAAGTGAACATATTCTGTATCTATAAAACATTGGTGTAGAGGGTAGAAATCTATAATAAAAGTGAACATATTCTGTATCTATAAAACATTGGTGTAGAGGTAGAAATCTATAATAAAAGTGAACATATTCTGTATCTATAAAACATTGGTGTAGAGGTAGAAATCTATAATAAAAGTGAACATATTCTGTATCTATAAAACATTGGTGTAGAGGTAGAAATCTATAATAAAAGTGAACATATTCTGTATCTATAAAACATTGGTGTAGAGGTAGAAATCTATAATAAAAGTGAACATATTCTGTATCTATAAAACATTGGTGTAGAGGTAGAAATCTATAATAAAAGTGAACATATTCTGTATCTATAAAACATTGGTGTAGAGGTAGAAATCTATAATAAAAGTGAACATATTCTGTATCTATAAAACATTGGTGTAGAGGTAGAAATCTATAATAAAAGTGAACATATTCTGTATCTATAAAACATTGGTGTAGAGGTAGAAATCTATAATAAAAGTGAACATATTCTGTATCTATAAAACATTGGTGTAGAGGTAGAAATCTATAATAAAAGTGAACATATTCTGTATCTATAAAACATTGGTGTAGAGGTAGAAATCTATAATAAAACATTGGTGTAAAGTGAACATATTCTGTATCTATAAAACATTGGTGTAGAGGTAGAAATCTATAATAAAAGTGAACATATTCTGTATCTATAAAACATTGGTGTAGAGGTAGAAATCTATAATAAAAGTGAACATATTCTGTATCTATAAAACATTGGTGTAGAGGTAGAAATCTATAATAAAAGTGAACATATTCTGTATCTATAAAACATTGGTGTAGAGGTAGAAATCTATAATAAAAGTGAACATATTCTGTATCTATAAAACATTGGTGTAGAGGTAGAAATCTATAATAAAAGTGAACATATTCTGTATCTATAAAACATTGGTGTAGAGGTAGAAATCTA
>NW_027467948.1:0-94968 GCF_004210375.1 Tachypleus tridentatus
AGAAACTCAGTGGAAGTGTTGAGTTCAGTAAACATAGTTTAACAGAAACTCAGTGGAAGTGTTGAGTTCAGTAAACATAGTTTAACAGAAACTCAGTGGAAGTGTTGAGTTCAGTAAACATAGTTTAACAGAAACTCAGTGGAAGTGTTGAGTTCAGTGAACATAGTTTAACAGAAACTCAGTGGAAGTGTTGAGTTCAGTGAACATAGTTTAACAGAAACTCAGTGGAAGTGTTGAGTTCAGTAAACATAGTTTAACAGAAACTCAGTGGAAGTGTTGAGTTCAGTAAACATAGTTTAACAGAAACTCAGTGGAAGTGTTGAGTTCAGTAAACATAGTTTAACAGAAACTCAGTGGAAGTGTTGAGTTCAGTAAACATAGTTTAACAGAAACTCAGTGGAAGTGTTGAGTTCAGTAAACATAGTTTAACAGAAACTCAGTGGAAGTGTTGAGTTCAGTGAACATAGTTTAACAGAAACTCAGTGGAAGTGTTGAGTTCAGTGAACATAGTTTAACAGAAACTCAGTGGAAGTGTTGAGTTCAGTAAACATAGTTTAACAGAAACTCAGTGGAAGTGTTGAGTTCAGTGAACATAGTTTAACAGAAACTCAGTGGAAGTGTTGAGTTCAGTGAACATAGTTTAACAGAAACTCAGTGGAAGTGTTGAGTTCAGTAAACATAGTTTAACAGAAACTCAGTGGAAGTGTTGAGTTCAGTAAACATAGTTTAACAGAAACTCAGTGGAAGTGTTGAGTTCAGTGAACATAGTTTAACAGAAACTCAGTGGAAGTGTTGAGTTCAGTAAACATAGTTTAACAGAAACTCAGTGGAAGTGTTGAGTTCAGTAAACATAGTTTAACAGAAACTCAGTGGAAGTGTTGAGTTCAGTAAACATAGTTTAACAGAAACTCAGTGGAAGTGTTGAGTTCAGTGAACATAGTTTAACAGAAACTCAGTGGAAGTGTTGAGTTCAGTGAACATAGTTTAACAGAAACTCAGTGGAAGTGTTGAGTTCAGTAAACATAGTTTAACAGAAACTCAGTGGAAGTGTTGAGTTCAGTGAACATAGTTTAACAGAAACTCAGTGGAAGTGTTGAGTTCAGTAAACATAGTTTAACAGAAACTCAGTGGAAGTGTTGAGTTCAGTGAACATAGTTTAACAGAAACTCAGTGGAAGTGTTGAGTTCAGTGAACATAGTTTAACAGAAACTCAGTGGAAGTGTTGAGTTCAGTGAACATAGTTTAACAGAAACTCAGTGGAAGTGTTGAGTTCAGTAAACATAGTTTAACAGAAACTCAGTGGAAGTGTTGAGTTCAGTGAACATAGTTTAACAGAAACTCAGTGGAAGTGTTGAGTTCAGTGAACATAGTTTAACAGAAACTCAGTGGAAGTGTTGAGTTCAGTGAACATAGTTTAACAGAAACTCAGTGGAAGTGTTGAGTTCAGTAAACATAGTTTAACAGAAACTCAGTGGAAGTGTTGAGTTCAGTAAACATAGTTTAACAGAAACTCAGTGGAAGTGTTGAGTTCAGTAAACATAGTTTAACAGAAACTCAGTGGAAGTGTTGAGTTCAGTAAACATAGTTTAACAGAAACTCAGTGGAAGTGTTGAGTTCAGTAAACATAGTTTAACAGAAACTCAGTGGAAGTGTTGAGTTCAGTGAACATAGTTTAACAGAAACTCAGTGGAAGTGTTGAGTTCAGTAAACATAGTTTAACAGAAACTCAGTGGAAGTGTTGAGTTCAGTAAACATAGTTTAACAGAAACTCAGTGGAAGTGTTGAGTTCAGTGAACATAGTTTAACAGAAACTCAGTGGAAGTGTTGAGTTCAGTGAACATAGTTTAACAGAAACTCAGTGGAAGTGTTGAGTTCAGTAAACATAGTTTAACAGAAACTCAGTGGAAGTGTTGAGTTCAGTAAACATAGTTTAACAGAAACTCAGTGGAAGTGTTGAGTTCAGTAAACATAGTTTAACAGAAACTCAGTGGAAGTGTTGAGTTCAGTAAACATAGTTTAACAGAAACTCAGTGGAAGTGTTGAGTTCAGTGAACATAGTTTAACAGAAACTCAGTGGAAGTGTTGAGTTCAGTAAACATAGTTTAACAGAAACTCAGTGGAAGTGTTGAGTTCAGTAAACATAGTTTAACAGAAACTCAGTGGAAGTGTTGAGTTCAGTAAACATAGTTTAACAGAAACTCAGTGGAAGTGTTGAGTTCAGTGAACATAGTTTAACAGAAACTCAGTGGAAGTGTTGAGTTCAGTGAACATAGTTTAACAGAAACTCAGTGGAAGTGTTGAGTTCAGTAAACATAGTTTAACAGAAACTCAGTGGAAGTGTTGAGTTCAGTAAACATAGTTTAACAGAAACTCAGTGGAAGTGTTGAGTTCAGTGAACATAGTTTAACAGAAACTCAGTGGAAGTGTTGAGTTCAGTAAACATAGTTTAACAGAAACTCAGTGGAAGTGTTGAGTTCAGTAAACATAGTTTAACAGAAACTCAGTGGAAGTGTTGAGTTCAGTGAACATAGTTTAACAGAAACTCAGTGGAAGTGTTGAGTTCAGTAAACATAGTTTAACAGAAACTCAGTGGAAGTGTTGAGTTCAGTAAACATAGTTTAACAGAAACTCAGTGGAAGTGTTGAGTTCAGTAAACATAGTTTAACAGAAACTCAGTGGAAGTGTTGAGTTCAGTAAACATAGTTTAACAGAAACTCAGTGGAAGTGTTGAGTTCAGTGAACATAGTTTAACAGAAACTCAGTGGAAGTGTTGAGTTCAGTAAACATAGTTTAACAGAAACTCAGTGGAAGTGTTGAGTTCAGTAAACATAGTTTAACAGAAACTCAGTGGAAGTGTTGAGTTCAGTGAACATAGTTTAACAGAAACTCAGTGGAAGTGTTGAGTTCAGTAAACATAGTTTAACAGAAACTCAGTGGAAGTGTTGAGTTCAGTAAACATAGTTTAACAGAAACTCAGTGGAAGTGTTGAGTTCAGTGAACATAGTTTAACAGAAACTCAGTGGAAGTGTTGAGTTCAGTAAACATAGTTTAACAGAAACTCAGTGGAAGTGTTGAGTTCAGTAAACATAGTTTAACAGAAACTCAGTGGAAGTGTTGAGTTCAGTAAACATAGTTTAACAGAAACTCAGTGGAAGTGTTGAGTTCAGTGAACATAGTTTAACAGAAACTCAGTGGAAGTGTTGAGTTCAGTAAACATAGTTTAACAGAAACTCAGTGGAAGTGTTGAGTTCAGTAAACATAGTTTAACAGAAACTCAGTGGAAGTGTTGAGTTCAGTAAACATAGTTTAACAGAAACTCAGTGGAAGTGTTGAGTTCAGTAAACATAGTTTAACAGAAACTCAGTGGAAGTGTTGAGTTCAGTAAACATAGTTTAACAGAAACTCAGTGGAAGTGTTGAGTTCAGTAAACATAGTTTAACAGAAACTCAGTGGAAGTGTTGAGTTCAGTAAACATAGTTTAACAGAAACTCAGTGGAAGTGTTGAGTTCAGTAAACATAGTTTAACAGAAACTCAGTGGAAGTGTTGAGTTCAGTAAACATAGTTTAACAGAAACTCAGTGGAAGTGTTGAGTTCAGTAAACATAGTTTAACAGAAACTCAGTGGAAGTGTTGAGTTCAGTGAACATAGTTTAACAGAAACTCAGTGGAAGTGTTGAGTTCAGTAAACATAGTTTAACAGAAACTCAGTGGAAGTGTTGAGTTCAGTGAACATAGTTTAACAGAAACTCAGTGGAAGTGTTGAGTTCAGTAAACATAGTTTAACAGAAACTCAGTGGAAGTGTTGAGTTCAGTAAACATAGTTTAACAGAAACTCAGTGGAAGTGTTGAGTTCAGTAAACATAGTTTAACAGAAACTCAGTGGAAGTGTTGAGTTCAGTGAACATAGTTTAACAGAAACTCAGTGGAAGTGTTGAGTTCAGTGAACATAGTTTAACAGAAACTCAGTGGAAGTGTTGAGTTCAGTGAACATAGTTTAACAGAAACTCAGTGGAAGTGTTGAGTTCAGTAAACATAGTTTAACAGAAACTCAGTGGAAGTGTTGAGTTCAGTGAACATAGTTTAACAGAAACTCAGTGGAAGTGTTGAGTTCAGTAAACATAGTTTAACAGAAACTCAGTGGAAGTGTTGAGTTCAGTAAACATAGTTTAACAGAAACTCAGTGGAAGTGTTGAGTTCAGTAAACATAGTTTAACAGAAACTCAGTGGAAGTGTTGAGTTCAGTAAACATAGTTTAACAGAAACTCAGTGGAAGTGTTGAGTTCAGTAAACATAGTTTAACAGAAACTCAGTGGAAGTGTTGAGTTCAGTAAACATAGTTTAACAGAAACTCAGTGGAAGTGTTGAGTTCAGTGAACATAGTTTAACAGAAACTCAGTGGAAGTGTTGAGTTCAGTAAACATAGTTTAACAGAAACTCAGTGGAAGTGTTGAGTTCAGTAAACATAGTTTAACAGAAACTCAGTGGAAGTGTTGAGTTCAGTAAACATAGTTTAACAGAAACTCAGTGGAAGTGTTGAGTTCAGTGAACATAGTTTAACAGAAACTCAGTGGAAGTGTTGAGTTCAGTGAACATAGTTTAACAGAAACTCAGTGGAAGTGTTGAGTTCAGTAAACATAGTTTAACAGAAACTCAGTGGAAGTGTTGAGTTCAGTAAACATAGTTTAACAGAAACTCAGTGGAAGTGTTGAGTTCAGTAAACATAGTTTAACAGAAACTCAGTGGAAGTGTTGAGTTCAGTAAACATAGTTTAACAGAAACTCAGTGGAAGTGTTGAGTTCAGTAAACATAGTTTAACAGAAACTCAGTGGAAGTGTTGAGTTCAGTAAACATAGTTTAACAGAAACTCAGTGGAAGTGTTGAGTTCAGTAAACATAGTTTAACAGAAACTCAGTGGAAGTGTTGAGTTCAGTGAACATAGTTTAACAGAAACTCAGTGGAAGTGTTGAGTTCAGTAAACATAGTTTAACAGAAACTCAGTGGAAGTGTTGAGTTCAGTAAACATAGTTTAACAGAAACTCAGTGGAAGTGTTGAGTTCAGTAAACATAGTTTAACAGAAACTCAGTGGAAGTGTTGAGTTCAGTAAACATAGTTTAACAGAAACTCAGTGGAAGTGTTGAGTTCAGTGAACATAGTTTAACAGAAACTCAGTGGAAGTGTTGAGTTCAGTGAACATAGTTTAACAGAAACTCAGTGGAAGTGTTGAGTTCAGTGAACATAGTTTAACAGAAACTCAGTGGAAGTGTTGAGTTCAGTAAACATAGTTTAACAGAAACTCAGTGGAAGTGTTGAGTTCAGTAAACATAGTTTAACAGAAACTCAGTGGAAGTGTTGAGTTCAGTAAACATAGTTTAACAGAAACTCAGTGGAAGTGTTGAGTTCAGTGAACATAGTTTAACAGAAACTCAGTGGAAGTGTTGAGTTCAGTAAACATAGTTTAACAGAAACTCAGTGGAAGTGTTGAGTTCAGTAAACATAGTTTAACAGAAACTCAGTGGAAGTGTTGAGTTCAGTAAACATAGTTTAACAGAAACTCAGTGGAAGTGTTGAGTTCAGTGAACATAGTTTAACAGAAACTCAGTGGAAGTGTTGAGTTCAGTGAACATAGTTTAACAGAAACTCAGTGGAAGTGTTGAGTTCAGTGAACATAGTTTAACAGAAACTCAGTGGAAGTGTTGAGTTCAGTGAACATAGTTTAACAGAAACTCAGTGGAAGTGTTGAGTTCAGTGAACATAGTTTAACAGAAACTCAGTGGAAGTGTTGAGTTCAGTAAACATAGTTTAACAGAAACTCAGTGGAAGTGTTGAGTTCAGTAAACATAGTTTAACAGAAACTCAGTGGAAGTGTTGAGTTCAGTAAACATAGTTTAACAGAAACTCAGTGGAAGTGTTGAGTTCAGTAAACATAGTTTAACAGAAACTCAGTGGAAGTGTTGAGTTCAGTAAACATAGTTTAACAGAAACTCAGTGGAAGTGTTGAGTTCAGTAAACATAGTTTAACAGAAACTCAGTGGAAGTGTTGAGTTCAGTAAACATAGTTTAACAGAAACTCAGTGGAAGTGTTGAGTTCAGTAAACATAGTTTAACAGAAACTCAGTGGAAGTGTTGAGTTCAGTAAACATAGTTTAACAGAAACTCAGTGGAAGTGTTGAGTTCAGTAAACATAGTTTAACAGAAACTCAGTGGAAGTGTTGAGTTCAGTAAACATAGTTTAACAGAAACTCAGTGGAAGTGTTGAGTTCAGTAAACATAGTTTAACAGAAACTCAGTGGAAGTGTTGAGTTCAGTAAACATAGTTTAACAGAAACTCAGTGGAAGTGTTGAGTTCAGTAAACATAGTTTAACAGAAACTCAGTGGAAGTGTTGAGTTCAGTAAACATAGTTTAACAGAAACTCAGTGGAAGTGTTGAGTTCAGTAAACATAGTTTAACAGAAACTCAGTGGAAGTGTTGAGTTCAGTAAACATAGTTTAACAGAAACTCAGTGGAAGTGTTGAGTTCAGTAAACATAGTTTAACAGAAACTCAGTGGAAGTGTTGAGTTCAGTAAACATAGTTTAACAGAAACTCAGTGGAAGTGTTGAGTTCAGTAAACATAGTTTAACAGAAACTCAGTGGAAGTGTTGAGTTCAGTAAACATAGTTTAACAGAAACTCAGTGGAAGTGTTGAGTTCAGTAAACATAGTTTAACAGAAACTCAGTGGAAGTGTTGAGTTCAGTAAACATAGTTTAACAGAAACTCAGTGGAAGTGTTGAGTTCAGTAAACATAGTTTAACAGAAACTCAGTGGAAGTGTTGAGTTCAGTAAACATAGTTTAACAGAAACTCAGTGGAAGTGTTGAGTTCAGTAAACATAGTTTAACAGAAACTCAGTGGAAGTGTTGAGTTCAGTAAACATAGTTTAACAGAAACTCAGTGGAAGTGTTGAGTTCAGTAAACATAGTTTAACAGAAACTCAGTGGAAGTGTTGAGTTCAGTAAACATAGTTTAACAGAAACTCAGTGGAAGTGTTGAGTTCAGTAAACATAGTTTAACAGAAACTCAGTGGAAGTGTTGAGTTCAGTAAACATAGTTTAACAGAAACTCAGTGGAAGTGTTGAGTTCAGTAAACATAGTTTAACAGAAACTCAGTGGAAGTGTTGAGTTCAGTAAACATAGTTTAACAGAAACTCAGTGGAAGTGTTGAGTTCAGTAAACATAGTTTAACAGAAACTCAGTGGAAGTGTTGAGTTCAGTAAACATAGTTTAACAGAAACTCAGTGGAAGTGTTGAGTTCAGTAAACATAGTTTAACAGAAACTCAGTGGAAGTGTTGAGTTCAGTAAACATAGTTTAACAGAAACTCAGTGGAAGTGTTGAGTTCAGTAAACATAGTTTAACAGAAACTCAGTGGAAGTGTTGAGTTCAGTGAACATAGTTTAACAGAAACTCAGTGGAAGTGTTGAGTTCAGTAAACATAGTTTAACAGAAACTCAGTGGAAGTGTTGAGTTCAGTAAACATAGTTTAACAGAAACTCAGTGGAAGTGTTGAGTTCAGTAAACATAGTTTAACAGAAACTCAGTGGAAGTGTTGAGTTCAGTAAACATAGTTTAACAGAAACTCAGTGGAAGTGTTGAGTTCAGTAAACATAGTTTAACAGAAACTCAGTGGAAGTGTTGAGTTCAGTAAACATAGTTTAACAGAAACTCAGTGGAAGTGTTGAGTTCAGTAAACATAGTTTAACAGAAACTCAGTGGAAGTGTTGAGTTCAGTAAACATAGTTTAACAGAAACTCAGTGGAAGTGTTGAGTTCAGTAAACATAGTTTAACAGAAACTCAGTGGAAGTGTTGAGTTCAGTAAACATAGTTTAACAGAAACTCAGTGGAAGTGTTGAGTTCAGTAAACATAGTTTAACAGAAACTCAGTGGAAGTGTTGAGTTCAGTAAACATAGTTTAACAGAAACTCAGTGGAAGTGTTGAGTTCAGTAAACATAGTTTAACAGAAACTCAGTGGAAGTGTTGAGTTCAGTAAACATAGTTTAACAGAAACTCAGTGGAAGTGTTGAGTTCAGTAAACATAGTTTAACAGAAACTCAGTGGAAGTGTTGAGTTCAGTAAACATAGTTTAACAGAAACTCAGTGGAAGTGTTGAGTTCAGTAAACATAGTTTAACAGAAACTCAGTGGAAGTGTTGAGTTCAGTAAACATAGTTTAACAGAAACTCAGTGGAAGTGTTGAGTTCAGTAAACATAGTTTAACAGAAACTCAGTGGAAGTGTTGAGTTCAGTAAACATAGTTTAACAGAAACTCAGTGGAAGTGTTGAGTTCAGTGAACATAGTTTAACAGAAACTCAGTGGAAGTGTTGAGTTCAGTAAACATAGTTTAACAGAAACTCAGTGGAAGTGTTGAGTTCAGTGAACATAGTTTAACAGAAACTCAGTGGAAGTGTTGAGTTCAGTAAACATAGTTTAACAGAAACTCAGTGGAAGTGTTGAGTTCAGTAAACATAGTTTAACAGAAACTCAGTGGAAGTGTTGAGTTCAGTAAACATAGTTTAACAGAAACTCAGTGGAAGTGTTGAGTTCAGTAAACATAGTTTAACAGAAACTCAGTGGAAGTGTTGAGTTCAGTAAACATAGTTTAACAGAAACTCAGTGGAAGTGTTGAGTTCAGTAAACATAGTTTAACAGAAACTCAGTGGAAGTGTTGAGTTCAGTAAACATAGTTTAACAGAAACTCAGTGGAAGTGTTGAGTTCAGTAAACATAGTTTAACAGAAACTCAGTGGAAGTGTTGAGTTCAGTAAACATAGTTTAACAGAAACTCAGTGGAAGTGTTGAGTTCAGTAAACATAGTTTAACAGAAACTCAGTGGAAGTGTTGAGTTCAGTAAACATAGTTTAACAGAAACTCAGTGGAAGTGTTGAGTTCAGTAAACATAGTTTAACAGAAACTCAGTGGAAGTGTTGAGTTCAGTAAACATAGTTTAACAGAAACTCAGTGGAAGTGTTGAGTTCAGTAAACATAGTTTAACAGAAACTCAGTGGAAGTGTTGAGTTCAGTAAACATAGTTTAACAGAAACTCAGTGGAAGTGTTGAGTTCAGTAAACATAGTTTAACAGAAACTCAGTGGAAGTGTTGAGTTCAGTAAACATAGTTTAACAGAAACTCAGTGGAAGTGTTGAGTTCAGTAAACATAGTTTAACAGAAACTCAGTGGAAGTGTTGAGTTCAGTAAACATAGTTTAACAGAAACTCAGTGGAAGTGTTGAGTTCAGTGGAAACATAGTTTAACAGAAACTCAGTGGAAGTGTTGAGTTCAGTAAACATAGTTTAACAGAAACTCAGTGGAAGTGTTGAGTTCAGTAAACATAGTTTAACAGAAACTCAGTGGAAGTGTTGAGTTCAGTAAACATAGTTTAACAGAAACTCAGTGGAAGTGTTGAGTTCAGTAAACATAGTTTAACAGAAACTCAGTGGAAGTGTTGAGTTCAGTGAACATAGTTTAACAGAAACTCAGTGGAAGTGTTGAGTTCAGTAAACATAGTTTAACAGAAACTCAGTGGAAGTGTTGAGTTCAGTAAACATAGTTTAACAGAAACTCAGTGGAAGTGTTGAGTTCAGTGAACATAGTTTAACAGAAACTCAGTGGAAGTGTTGAGTTCAGTAAACATAGTTTAACAGAAACTCAGTGGAAGTGTTGAGTTCAGTAAACATAGTTTAACAGAAACTCAGTGGAAGTGTTGAGTTCAGTAAACATAGTTTAACAGAAACTCAGTGGAAGTGTTGAGTTCAGTAAACATAGTTTAACAGAAACTCAGTGGAAGTGTTGAGTTCAGTAAACATAGTTTAACAGAAACTCAGTGGAAGTGTTGAGTTCAGTAAACATAGTTTAACAGAAACTCAGTGGAAGTGTTGAGTTCAGTAAACATAGTTTAACAGAAACTCAGTGGAAGTGTTGAGTTCAGTAAACATAGTTTAACAGAAACTCAGTGGAAGTGTTGAGTTCAGTAAACATAGTTTAACAGAAACTCAGTGGAAGTGTTGAGTTCAGTAAACATAGTTTAACAGAAACTCAGTGGAAGTGTTGAGTTCAGTAAACATAGTTTAACAGAAACTCAGTGGAAGTGTTGAGTTCAGTAAACATAGTTTAACAGAAACTCAGTGGAAGTGTTGAGTTCAGTGAACATAGTTTAACAGAAACTCAGTGGAAGTGTTGAGTTCAGTAAACATAGTTTAACAGAAACTCAGTGGAAGTGTTGAGTTCAGTAAACATAGTTTAACAGAAACTCAGTGGAAGTGTTGAGTTCAGTAAACATAGTTTAACAGAAACTCAGTGGAAGTGTTGAGTTCAGTAAACATAGTTTAACAGAAACTCAGTGGAAGTGTTGAGTTCAGTAAACATAGTTTAACAGAAACTCAGTGGAAGTGTTGAGTTCAGTAAACATAGTTTAACAGAAACTCAGTGGAAGTGTTGAGTTCAGTAAACATAGTTTAACAGAAACTCAGTGGAAGTGTTGAGTTCAGTAAACATAGTTTAACAGAAACTCAGTGGAAGTGTTGAGTTCAGTAAACATAGTTTAACAGAAACTCAGTGGAAGTGTTGAGTTCAGTAAACATAGTTTAACAGAAACTCAGTGGAAGTGTTGAGTTCAGTAAACATAGTTTAACAGAAACTCAGTGGAAGTGTTGAGTTCAGTAAACATAGTTTAACAGAAACTCAGTGGAAGTGTTGAGTTCAGTAAACATAGTTTAACAGAAACTCAGTGGAAGTGTTGAGTTCAGTAAACATAGTTTAACAGAAACTCAGTGGAAGTGTTGAGTTCAGTAAACATAGTTTAACAGAAACTCAGTGGAAGTGTTGAGTTCAGTAAACATAGTTTAACAGAAACTCAGTGGAAGTGTTGAGTTCAGTAAACATAGTTTAACAGAAACTCAGTGGAAGTGTTGAGTTCAGTAAACATAGTTTAACAGAAACTCAGTGGAAGTGTTGAGTTCAGTGAACATAGTTTAACAGAAACTCAGTGGAAGTGTTGAGTTCAGTAAACATAGTTTAACAGAAACTCAGTGGAAGTGTTGAGTTCAGTAAACATAGTTTAACAGAAACTCAGTGGAAGTGTTGAGTTCAGTAAACATAGTTTAACAGAAACTCAGTGGAAGTGTTGAGTTCAGTGAACATAGTTTAACAGAAACTCAGTGGAAGTGTTGAGTTCAGTAAACATAGTTTAACAGAAACTCAGTGGAAGTGTTGAGTTCAGTAAACATAGTTTAACAGAAACTCAGTGGAAGTGTTGAGTTCAGTAAACATAGTTTAACAGAAACTCAGTGGAAGTGTTGAGTTCAGTAAACATAGTTTAACAGAAACTCAGTGGAAGTGTTGAGTTCAGTAAACATAGTTTAACAGAAACTCAGTGGAAGTGTTGAGTTCAGTAAACATAGTTTAACAGAAACTCAGTGGAAGTGTTGAGTTCAGTAAACATAGTTTAACAGAAACTCAGTGGAAGTGTTGAGTTCAGTAAACATAGTTTAACAGAAACTCAGTGGAAGTGTTGAGTTCAGTAAACATAGTTTAACAGAAACTCAGTGGAAGTGTTGAGTTCAGTAAACATAGTTTAACAGAAACTCAGTGGAAGTGTTGAGTTCAGTAAACATAGTTTAACAGAAACTCAGTGGAAGTGTTGAGTTCAGTAAACATAGTTTAACAGAAACTCAGTGGAAGTGTTGAGTTCAGTAAACATAGTTTAACAGAAACTCAGTGGAAGTGTTGAGTTCAGTAAACATAGTTTAACAGAAACTCAGTGGAAGTGTTGAGTTCAGTAAACATAGTTTAACAGAAACTCAGTGGAAGTGTTGAGTTCAGTAAACATAGTTTAACAGAAACTCAGTGGAAGTGTTGAGTTCAGTAAACATAGTTTAACAGAAACTCAGTGGAAGTGTTGAGTTCAGTAAACATAGTTTAACAGAAACTCAGTGGAAGTGTTGAGTTCAGTAAACATAGTTTAACAGAAACTCAGTGGAAGTGTTGAGTTCAGTAAACATAGTTTAACAGAAACTCAGTGGAAGTGTTGAGTTCAGTAAACATAGTTTAACAGAAACTCAGTGGAAGTGTTGAGTTCAGTAAACATAGTTTAACAGAAACTCAGTGGAAGTGTTGAGTTCAGTAAACATAGTTTAACAGAAACTCAGTGGAAGTGTTGAGTTCAGTAAACATAGTTTAACAGAAACTCAGTGGAAGTGTTGAGTTCAGTAAACATAGTTTAACAGAAACTCAGTGGAAGTGTTGAGTTCAGTAAACATAGTTTAACAGAAACTCAGTGGAAGTGTTGAGTTCAGTAAACATAGTTTAACAGAAACTCAGTGGAAGTGTTGAGTTCAGTAAACATAGTTTAACAGAAACTCAGTGGAAGTGTTGAGTTCAGTAAACATAGTTTAACAGAAACTCAGTGGAAGTGTTGAGTTCAGTAAACATAGTTTAACAGAAACTCAGTGGAAGTGTTGAGTTCAGTAAACATAGTTTAACAGAAACTCAGTGGAAGTGTTGAGTTCAGTAAACATAGTTTAACAGAAACTCAGTGGAAGTGTTGAGTTCAGTAAACATAGTTTAACAGAAACTCAGTGGAAGTGTTGAGTTCAGTAAACATAGTTTAACAGAAACTCAGTGGAAGTGTTGAGTTCAGTAAACATAGTTTAACAGAAACTCAGTGGAAGTGTTGAGTTCAGTAAACATAGTTTAACAGAAACTCAGTGGAAGTGTTGAGTTCAGTAAACATAGTTTAACAGAAACTCAGTGGAAGTGTTGAGTTCAGTAAACATAGTTTAACAGAAACTCAGTGGAAGTGTTGAGTTCAGTAAACATAGTTTAACAGAAACTCAGTGGAAGTGTTGAGTTCAGTAAACATAGTTTAACAGAAACTCAGTGGAAGTGTTGAGTTCAGTAAACATAGTTTAACAGAAACTCAGTGGAAGTGTTGAGTTCAGTAAACATAGTTTAACAGAAACTCAGTGGAAGTGTTGAGTTCAGTAAACATAGTTTAACAGAAACTCAGTGGAAGTGTTGAGTTCAGTAAACATAGTTTAACAGAAACTCAGTGGAAGTGTTGAGTTCAGTAAACATAGTTTAACAGAAACTCAGTGGAAGTGTTGAGTTCAGTAAACATAGTTTAACAGAAACTCAGTGGAAGTGTTGAGTTCAGTAAACATAGTTTAACAGAAACTCAGTGGAAGTGTTGAGTTCAGTAAACATAGTTTAACAGAAACTCAGTGGAAGTGTTGAGTTCAGTAAACATAGTTTAACAGAAACTCAGTGGAAGTGTTGAGTTCAGTAAACATAGTTTAACAGAAACTCAGTGGAAGTGTTGAGTTCAGTAAACATAGTTTAACAGAAACTCAGTGGAAGTGTTGAGTTCAGTAAACATAGTTTAACAGAAACTCAGTGGAAGTGTTGAGTTCAGTAAACATAGTTTAACAGAAACTCAGTGGAAGTGTTGAGTTCAGTAAACATAGTTTAACAGAAACTCAGTGGAAGTGTTGAGTTCAGTAAACATAGTTTAACAGAAACTCAGTGGAAGTGTTGAGTTCAGTAAACATAGTTTAACAGAAACTCAGTGGAAGTGTTGAGTTCAGTAAACATAGTTTAACAGAAACTCAGTGGAAGTGTTGAGTTCAGTAAACATAGTTTAACAGAAACTCAGTGGAAGTGTTGAGTTCAGTAAACATAGTTTAACAGAAACTCAGTGGAAGTGTTGAGTTCAGTAAACATAGTTTAACAGAAACTCAGTGGAAGTGTTGAGTTCAGTAAACATAGTTTAACAGAAACTCAGTGGAAGTGTTGAGTTCAGTAAACATAGTTTAACAGAAACTCAGTGGAAGTGTTGAGTTCAGTAAACATAGTTTAACAGAAACTCAGTGGAAGTGTTGAGTTCAGTAAACATAGTTTAACAGAAACTCAGTGGAAGTGTTGAGTTCAGTAAACATAGTTTAACAGAAACTCAGTGGAAGTGTTGAGTTCAGTAAACATAGTTTAACAGAAACTCAGTGGAAGTGTTGAGTTCAGTAAACATAGTTTAACAGAAACTCAGTGGAAGTGTTGAGTTCAGTAAACATAGTTTAACAGAAACTCAGTGGAAGTGTTGAGTTCAGTAAACATAGTTTAACAGAAACTCAGTGGAAGTGTTGAGTTCAGTAAACATAGTTTAACAGAAACTCAGTGGAAGTGTTGAGTTCAGTAAACATAGTTTAACAGAAACTCAGTGGAAGTGTTGAGTTCAGTAAACATAGTTTAACAGAAACTCAGTGGAAGTGTTGAGTTCAGTGAACATAGTTTAACAGAAACTCAGTGGAAGTGTTGAGTTCAGTGAACATAGTTTAACAGAAACTCAGTGGAAGTGTTGAGTTCAGTAAACATAGTTTAACAGAAACTCAGTGGAAGTGTTGAGTTCAGTAAACATAGTTTAACAGAAACTCAGTGGAAGTGTTGAGTTCAGTAAACATAGTTTAACAGAAACTCAGTGGAAGTGTTGAGTTCAGTAAACATAGTTTAACAGAAACTCAGTGGAAGTGTTGAGTTCAGTAAACATAGTTTAACAGAAACTCAGTGGAAGTGTTGAGTTCAGTAAACATAGTTTAACAGAAACTCAGTGGAAGTGTTGAGTTCAGTAAACATAGTTTAACAGAAACTCAGTGGAAGTGTTGAGTTCAGTAAACATAGTTTAACAGAAACTCAGTGGAAGTGTTGAGTTCAGTAAACATAGTTTAACAGAAACTCAGTGGAAGTGTTGAGTTCAGTAAACATAGTTTAACAGAAACTCAGTGGAAGTGTTGAGTTCAGTAAACATAGTTTAACAGAAACTCAGTGGAAGTGTTGAGTTCAGTAAACATAGTTTAACAGAAACTCAGTGGAAGTGTTGAGTTCAGTAAACATAGTTTAACAGAAACTCAGTGGAAGTGTTGAGTTCAGTAAACATAGTTTAACAGAAACTCAGTGGAAGTGTTGAGTTCAGTAAACATAGTTTAACAGAAACTCAGTGGAAGTGTTGAGTTCAGTAAACATAGTTTAACAGAAACTCAGTGGAAGTGTTGAGTTCAGTAAACATAGTTTAACAGAAACTCAGTGGAAGTGTTGAGTTCAGTAAACATAGTTTAACAGAAACTCAGTGGAAGTGTTGAGTTCAGTAAACATAGTTTAACAGAAACTCAGTGGAAGTGTTGAGTTCAGTAAACATAGTTTAACAGAAACTCAGTGGAAGTGTTGAGTTCAGTAAACATAGTTTAACAGAAACTCAGTGGAAGTGTTGAGTTCAGTAAACATAGTTTAACAGAAACTCAGTGGAAGTGTTGAGTTCAGTAAACATAGTTTAACAGAAACTCAGTGGAAGTGTTGAGTTCAGTAAACATAGTTTAACAGAAACTCAGTGGAAGTGTTGAGTTCAGTAAACATAGTTTAACAGAAACTCAGTGGAAGTGTTGAGTTCAGTAAACATAGTTTAACAGAAACTCAGTGGAAGTGTTGAGTTCAGTAAACATAGTTTAACAGAAACTCAGTGGAAGTGTTGAGTTCAGTAAACATAGTTTAACAGAAACTCAGTGGAAGTGTTGAGTTCAGTAAACATAGTTTAACAGAAACTCAGTGGAAGTGTTGAGTTCAGTAAACATAGTTTAACAGAAACTCAGTGGAAGTGTTGAGTTCAGTAAACATAGTTTAACAGAAACTCAGTGGAAGTGTTGAGTTCAGTAAACATAGTTTAACAGAAACTCAGTGGAAGTGTTGAGTTCAGTAAACATAGTTTAACAGAAACTCAGTGGAAGTGTTGAGTTCAGTAAACATAGTTTAACAGAAACTCAGTGGAAGTGTTGAGTTCAGTAAACATAGTTTAACAGAAACTCAGTGGAAGTGTTGAGTTCAGTAAACATAGTTTAACAGAAACTCAGTGGAAGTGTTGAGTTCAGTAAACATAGTTTAACAGAAACTCAGTGGAAGTGTTGAGTTCAGTAAACATAGTTTAACAGAAACTCAGTGGAAGTGTTGAGTTCAGTAAACATAGTTTAACAGAAACTCAGTGGAAGTGTTGAGTTCAGTAAACATAGTTTAACAGAAACTCAGTGGAAGTGTTGAGTTCAGTAAACATAGTTTAACAGAAACTCAGTGGAAGTGTTGAGTTCAGTAAACATAGTTTAACAGAAACTCAGTGGAAGTGTTGAGTTCAGTAAACATAGTTTAACAGAAACTCAGTGGAAGTGTTGAGTTCAGTAAACATAGTTTAACAGAAACTCAGTGGAAGTGTTGAGTTCAGTAAACATAGTTTAACAGAAACTCAGTGGAAGTGTTGAGTTCAGTAAACATAGTTTAACAGAAACTCAGTGGAAGTGTTGAGTTCAGTAAACATAGTTTAACAGAAACTCAGTGGAAGTGTTGAGTTCAGTAAACATAGTTTAACAGAAACTCAGTGGAAGTGTTGAGTTCAGTAAACATAGTTTAACAGAAACTCAGTGGAAGTGTTGAGTTCAGTAAACATAGTTTAACAGAAACTCAGTGGAAGTGTTGAGTTCAGTAAACATAGTTTAACAGAAACTCAGTGGAAGTGTTGAGTTCAGTAAACATAGTTTAACAGAAACTCAGTGGAAGTGTTGAGTTCAGTAAACATAGTTTAACAGAAACTCAGTGGAAGTGTTGAGTTCAGTAAACATAGTTTAACAGAAACTCAGTGGAAGTGTTGAGTTCAGTAAACATAGTTTAACAGAAACTCAGTGGAAGTGTTGAGTTCAGTAAACATAGTTTAACAGAAACTCAGTGGAAGTGTTGAGTTCAGTAAACATAGTTTAACAGAAACTCAGTGGAAGTGTTGAGTTCAGTAAACATAGTTTAACAGAAACTCAGTGGAAGTGTTGAGTTCAGTAAACATAGTTTAACAGAAACTCAGTGGAAGTGTTGAGTTCAGTAAACATAGTTTAACAGAAACTCAGTGGAAGTGTTGAGTTCAGTAAACATAGTTTAACAGAAACTCAGTGGAAGTGTTGAGTTCAGTGAACATAGTTTAACAGAAACTCAGTGGAAGTGTTGAGTTCAGTAAACATAGTTTAACAGAAACTCAGTGGAAGTGTTGAGTTCAGTAAACATAGTTTAACAGAAACTCAGTGGAAGTGTTGAGTTCAGTAAACATAGTTTAACAGAAACTCAGTGGAAGTGTTGAGTTCAGTAAACATAGTTTAACAGAAACTCAGTGGAAGTGTTGAGTTCAGTAAACATAGTTTAACAGAAACTCAGTGGAAGTGTTGAGTTCAGTAAACATAGTTTAACAGAAACTCAGTGGAAGTGTTGAGTTCAGTAAACATAGTTTAACAGAAACTCAGTGGAAGTGTTGAGTTCAGTAAACATAGTTTAACAGAAACTCAGTGGAAGTGTTGAGTTCAGTAAACATAGTTTAACAGAAACTCAGTGGAAGTGTTGAGTTCAGTAAACATAGTTTAACAGAAACTCAGTGGAAGTGTTGAGTTCAGTAAACATAGTTTAACAGAAACTCAGTGGAAGTGTTGAGTTCAGTAAACATAGTTTAACAGAAACTCAGTGGAAGTGTTGAGTTCAGTAAACATAGTTTAACAGAAACTCAGTGGAAGTGTTGAGTTCAGTAAACATAGTTTAACAGAAACTCAGTGGAAGTGTTGAGTTCAGTAAACATAGTTTAACAGAAACTCAGTGGAAGTGTTGAGTTCAGTAAACATAGTTTAACAGAAACTCAGTGGAAGTGTTGAGTTCAGTAAACATAGTTTAACAGAAACTCAGTGGAAGTGTTGAGTTCAGTGAGTTCAACATAGTTTAACTAAACTCAGTGGAAGTTTTGAGTTCAATAAATATTGTTTAACAGAAACTCAGTGGAAGTGTTGAGTTCAGTAAACATAGTTTAACAGAAACTCAGTGGAAGTGTTGAGTTCAGTAAACATAGTTTAACAGAAACTCAGTGGAAGTGTTGAGTTCAGTGAACATAGTTTAACAGAAACTCAGTGGAAGTGTTGAGTTCAGTAAACATAGTTTAACAGAAACTCAGTGGAAGTGTTGAGTTCAGTAAACATAGTTTAACAGAAACTCAGTGGAAGTGTTGAGTTCAGTAAACATAGTTTAACAGAAACTCAGTGGAAGTGTTGAGTTCAGTAAACATAGTTTAACAGAAACTCAGTGGAAGTGTTGAGTTCAGTAAACATAGTTTAACAGAAACTCAGTGGAAGTGTTGAGTTCAGTAAACATAGTTTAACAGAAACTCAGTGGAAGTGTTGAGTTCAGTAAACATAGTTTAACAGAAACTCAGTGGAAGTGTTGAGTTCAGTAAACATAGTTTAACAGAAACTCAGTGGAAGTGTTGAGTTCAGTAAACATAGTTTAACAGAAACTCAGTGGAAGTGTTGAGTTCAGTAAACATAGTTTAACAGAAACTCAGTGGAAGTGTTGAGTTCAGTAAACATAGTTTAACAGAAACTCAGTGGAAGTGTTGAGTTCAGTAAACATAGTTTAACAGAAACTCAGTGGAAGTGTTGAGTTCAGTAAACATAGTTTAACAGAAACTCAGTGGAAGTGTTGAGTTCAGTAAACATAGTTTAACAGAAACTCAGTGGAAGTGTTGAGTTCAGTAAACATAGTTTAACAGAAACTCAGTGGAAGTGTTGAGTTCAGTAAACATAGTTTAACAGAAACTCAGTGGAAGTGTTGAGTTCAGTAAACATAGTTTAACAGAAACTCAGTGGAAGTGTTGAGTTCAGTAAACATAGTTTAACAGAAACTCAGTGGAAGTGTTGAGTTCAGTAAACATAGTTTAACAGAAACTCAGTGGAAGTGTTGAGTTCAGTAAACATAGTTTAACAGAAACTCAGTGGAAGTGTTGAGTTCAGTAAACATAGTTTAACAGAAACTCAGTGGAAGTGTTGAGTTCAGTAAACATAGTTTAACAGAAACTCAGTGGAAGTGTTGAGTTCAGTAAACATAGTTTAACAGAAACTCAGTGGAAGTGTTGAGTTCAGTAAACATAGTTTAACAGAAACTCAGTGGAAGTGTTGAGTTCAGTAAACATAGTTTAACAGAAACTCAGTGGAAGTGTTGAGTTCAGTAAACATAGTTTAACAGAAACTCAGTGGAAGTGTTGAGTTCAGTAAACATAGTTTAACAGAAACTCAGTGGAAGTGTTGAGTTCAGTAAACATAGTTTAACAGAAACTCAGTGGAAGTGTTGAGTTCAGTGAACATAGTTTAACAGAAACTCAGTGGAAGTGTTGAGTTCAGTAAACATAGTTTAACAGAAACTCAGTGGAAGTGTTGAGTTCAGTAAACATAGTTTAACAGAAACTCAGTGGAAGTGTTGAGTTCAGTAAACATAGTTTAACAGAAACTCAGTGGAAGTGTTGAGTTCAGTAAACATAGTTTAACAGAAACTCAGTGGAAGTGTTGAGTTCAGTAAACATAGTTTAACAGAAACTCAGTGGAAGTGTTGAGTTCAGTAAACATAGTTTAACAGAAACTCAGTGGAAGTGTTGAGTTCAGTAAACATAGTTTAACAGAAACTCAGTGGAAGTGTTGAGTTCAGTAAACATAGTTTAACAGAAACTCAGTGGAAGTGTTGAGTTCAGTAAACATAGTTTAACAGAAACTCAGTGGAAGTGTTGAGTTCAGTAAACATAGTTTAACAGAAACTCAGTGGAAGTGTTGAGTTCAGTAAACATAGTTTAACAGAAACTCAGTGGAAGTGTTGAGTTCAGTAAACATAGTTTAACAGAAACTCAGTGGAAGTGTTGAGTTCAGTAAACATAGTTTAACAGAAACTCAGTGGAAGTGTTGAGTTCAGTAAACATAGTTTAACAGAAACTCAGTGGAAGTGTTGAGTTCAGTAAACATAGTTTAACAGAAACTCAGTGGAAGTGTTGAGTTCAGTAAACATAGTTTAACAGAAACTCAGTGGAAGTGTTGAGTTCAGTAAACATAGTTTAACAGAAACTCAGTGGAAGTGTTGAGTTCAGTGAACATAGTTTAACAGAAACTCAGTGGAAGTGTTGAGTTCAGTAAACATAGTTTAACAGAAACTCAGTGGAAGTGTTGAGTTCAGTAAACATAGTTTAACAGAAACTCAGTGGAAGTGTTGAGTTCAGTAAACATAGTTTAACAGAAACTCAGTGGAAGTGTTGAGTTCAGTAAACATAGTTTAACAGAAACTCAGTGGAAGTGTTGAGTTCAGTAAACATAGTTTAACAGAAACTCAGTGGAAGTGTTGAGTTCAGTAAACATAGTTTAACAGAAACTCAGTGGAAGTGTTGAGTTCAGTAAACATAGTTTAACAGAAACTCAGTGGAAGTGTTGAGTTCAGTAAACATAGTTTAACAGAAACTCAGTGGAAGTGTTGAGTTCAGTAAACATAGTTTAACAGAAACTCAGTGGAAGTGTTGAGTTCAGTAAACATAGTTTAACAGAAACTCAGTGGAAGTGTTGAGTTCAGTAAACATAGTTTAACAGAAACTCAGTGGAAGTGTTGAGTTCAGTAAACATAGTTTAACAGAAACTCAGTGGAAGTGTTGAGTTCAGTAAACATAGTTTAACAGAAACTCAGTGGAAGTGTTGAGTTCAGTAAACATAGTTTAACAGAAACTCAGTGGAAGTGTTGAGTTCAGTAAACATAGTTTAACAGAAACTCAGTGGAAGTGTTGAGTTCAGTAAACATAGTTTAACAGAAACTCAGTGGAAGTGTTGAGTTCAGTAAACATAGTTTAACAGAAACTCAGTGGAAGTGTTGAGTTCAGTAAACATAGTTTAACAGAAACTCAGTGGAAGTGTTGAGTTCAGTAAACATAGTTTAACAGAAACTCAGTGGAAGTGTTGAGTTCAGTAAACATAGTTTAACAGAAACTCAGTGGAAGTGTTGAGTTCAGTAAACATAGTTTAACAGAAACTCAGTGGAAGTGTTGAGTTCAGTAAACATAGTTTAACAGAAACTCAGTGGAAGTGTTGAGTTCAGTAAACATAGTTTAACAGAAACTCAGTGGAAGTGTTGAGTTCAGTAAACATAGTTTAACAGAAACTCAGTGGAAGTGTTGAGTTCAGTAAACATAGTTTAACAGAAACTCAGTGGAAGTGTTGAGTTCAGTAAACATAGTTTAACAGAAACTCAGTGGAAGTGTTGAGTTCAGTAAACATAGTTTAACAGAAACTCAGTGGAAGTGTTGAGTTCAGTAAACATAGTTTAACAGAAACTCAGTGGAAGTGTTGAGTTCAGTAAACATAGTTTAACAGAAACTCAGTGGAAGTGTTGAGTTCAGTAAACATAGTTTAACAGAAACTCAGTGGAAGTGTTGAGTTCAGTAAACATAGTTTAACAGAAACTCAGTGGAAGTGTTGAGTTCAGTAAACATAGTTTAACAGAAACTCAGTGGAAGTGTTGAGTTCAGTAAACATAGTTTAACAGAAACTCAGTGGAAGTGTTGAGTTCAGTAAACATAGTTTAACAGAAACTCAGTGGAAGTGTTGAGTTCAGTAAACATAGTTTAACAGAAACTCAGTGGAAGTGTTGAGTTCAGTGAACATAGTTTAACAGAAACTCAGTGGAAGTGTTGAGTTCAGTAAACATAGTTTAACAGAAACTCAGTGGAAGTGTTGAGTTCAGTAAACATAGTTTAACAGAAACTCAGTGGAAGTGTTGAGTTCAGTAAACATAGTTTAACAGAAACTCAGTGGAAGTGTTGAGTTCAGTAAACATAGTTTAACAGAAACTCAGTGGAAGTGTTGAGTTCAGTAAACATAGTTTAACAGAAACTCAGTGGAAGTGTTGAGTTCAGTAAACATAGTTTAACAGAAACTCAGTGGAAGTGTTGAGTTCAGTAAACATAGTTTAACAGAAACTCAGTGGAAGTGTTGAGTTCAGTAAACATAGTTTAACAGAAACTCAGTGGAAGTGTTGAGTTCAGTAAACATAGTTTAACAGAAACTCAGTGGAAGTGTTGAGTTCAGTAAACATAGTTTAACAGAAACTCAGTGGAAGTGTTGAGTTCAGTAAACATAGTTTAACAGAAACTCAGTGGAAGTGTTGAGTTCAGTAAACATAGTTTAACAGAAACTCAGTGGAAGTGTTGAGTTCAGTAAACATAGTTTAACAGAAACTCAGTGGAAGTGTTGAGTTCAGTAAACATAGTTTAACAGAAACTCAGTGGAAGTGTTGAGTTCAGTAAACATAGTTTAACAGAAACTCAGTGGAAGTGTTGAGTTCAGTAAACATAGTTTAACAGAAACTCAGTGGAAGTGTTGAGTTCAGTAAACATAGTTTAACAGAAACTCAGTGGAAGTGTTGAGTTCAGTAAACATAGTTTAACAGAAACTCAGTGGAAGTGTTGAGTTCAGTAAACATAGTTTAACAGAAACTCAGTGGAAGTGTTGAGTTCAGTAAACATAGTTTAACAGAAACTCAGTGGAAGTGTTGAGTTCAGTAAACATAGTTTAACAGAAACTCAGTGGAAGTGTTGAGTTCAGTAAACATAGTTTAACAGAAACTCAGTGGAAGTGTTGAGTTCAGTAAACATAGTTTAACAGAAACTCAGTGGAAGTGTTGAGTTCAGTAAACATAGTTTAACAGAAACTCAGTGGAAGTGTTGAGTTCAGTAAACATAGTTTAACAGAAACTCAGTGGAAGTGTTGAGTTCAGTAAACATAGTTTAACAGAAACTCAGTGGAAGTGTTGAGTTCAGTAAACATAGTTTAACAGAAACTCAGTGGAAGTGTTGAGTTCAGTAAACATAGTTTAACAGAAACTCAGTGGAAGTGTTGAGTTCAGTAAACATAGTTTAACAGAAACTCAGTGGAAGTGTTGAGTTCAGTAAACATAGTTTAACAGAAACTCAGTGGAAGTGTTGAGTTCAGTAAACATAGTTTAACAGAAACTCAGTGGAAGTGTTGAGTTCAGTAAACATAGTTTAACAGAAACTCAGTGGAAGTGTTGAGTTCAGTAAACATAGTTTAACAGAAACTCAGTGGAAGTGTTGAGTTCAGTAAACATAGTTTAACAGAAACTCAGTGGAAGTGTTGAGTTCAGTAAACAGTGTTGAGTTCAGTAAACATAGTTTAACAGAAACTCAGTGGAAGTGTTGAGTTCAGTAAACATAGTTTAACAGAAACTCAGTGGAAGTGTTGAGTTCAGTAAACATAGTTTAACAGAAACTCAGTGGAAGTGTTGAGTTCAGTAAACATAGTTTAACAGAAACTCAGTGGAAGTGTTGAGTTCAGTAAACATAGTTTAACAGAAACTCAGTGGAAGTGTTGAGTTCAGTAAACATAGTTTAACAGAAACTCAGTGGAAGTGTTGAGTTCAGTAAACATAGTTTAACAGAAACTCAGTGGAAGTGTTGAGTTCAGTAAACATAGTTTAACAGAAACTCAGTGGAAGTGTTGAGTTCAGTAAACATAGTTTAACAGAAACTCAGTGGAAGTGTTGAGTTCAGTAAACATAGTTTAACAGAAACTCAGTGGAAGTGTTGAGTTCAGTAAACATAGTTTAACAGAAACTCAGTGGAAGTGTTGAGTTCAGTAAACATAGTTTAACAGAAACTCAGTGGAAGTGTTGAGTTCAGTAAACATAGTTTAACAGAAACTCAGTGGAAGTGTTGAGTTCAGTAAACATAGTTTAACAGAAACTCAGTGGAAGTGTTGAGTTCAGTAAACATAGTTTAACAGAAACTCAGTGGAAGTGTTGAGTTCAGTAAACATAGTTTAACAGAAACTCAGTGGAAGTGTTGAGTTCAGTAAACATAGTTTAACAGAAACTCAGTGGAAGTGTTGAGTTCAGTAAACATAGTTTAACAGAAACTCAGTGGAAGTGTTGAGTTCAGTAAACATAGTTTAACAGAAACTCAGTGGAAGTGTTGAGTTCAGTAAACATAGTTTAACAGAAACTCAGTGGAAGTGTTGAGTTCAGTAAACATAGTTTAACAGAAACTCAGTGGAAGTGTTGAGTTCAGTAAACATAGTTTAACAGAAACTCAGTGGAAGTGTTGAGTTCAGTAAACATAGTTTAACAGAAACTCAGTGGAAGTGTTGAGTTCAGTAAACATAGTTTAACAGAAACTCAGTGGAAGTGTTGAGTTCAGTAAACATAGTTTAACAGAAACTCAGTGGAAGTGTTGAGTTCAGTAAACATAGTTTAACAGAAACTCAGTGGAAGTGTTGAGTTCAGTAAACATAGTTTAACAGAAACTCAGTGGAAGTGTTGAGTTCAGTAAACATAGTTTAACAGAAACTCAGTGGAAGTGTTGAGTTCAGTAAACATAGTTTAACAGAAACTCAGTGGAAGTGTTGAGTTCAGTAAACATAGTTTAACAGAAACTCAGTGGAAGTGTTGAGTTCAGTAAACATAGTTTAACAGAAACTCAGTGGAAGTGTTGAGTTCAGTAAACATAGTTTAACAGAAACTCAGTGGAAGTGTTGAGTTCAGTAAACATAGTTTAACAGAAACTCAGTGGAAGTGTTGAGTTCAGTAAACATAGTTTAACAGAAACTCAGTGGAAGTGTTGAGTTCAGTAAACATAGTTTAACAGAAACTCAGTGGAAGTGTTGAGTTCAGTAAACATAGTTTAACAGAAACTCAGTGGAAGTGTTGAGTTCAGTAAACATAGTTTAACAGAAACTCAGTGGAAGTGTTGAGTTCAGTAAACATAGTTTAACAGAAACTCAGTGGAAGTGTTGAGTTCAGTAAACATAGTTTAACAGAAACTCAGTGGAAGTGTTGAGTTCAGTAAACATAGTTTAACAGAAACTCAGTGGAAGTGTTGAGTTCAGTAAACATAGTTTAACAGAAACTCAGTGGAAGTGTTGAGTTCAGTAAACATAGTTTAACAGAAACTCAGTGGAAGTGTTGAGTTCAGTAAACATAGTTTAACAGAAACTCAGTGGAAGTGTTGAGTTCAGTAAACATAGTTTAACAGAAACTCAGTGGAAGTGTTGAGTTCAGTAAACATAGTTTAACAGAAACTCAGTGGAAGTGTTGAGTTCAGTAAACATAGTTTAACAGAAACTCAGTGGAAGTGTTGAGTTCAGTAAACATAGTTTAACAGAAACTCAGTGGAAGTGTTGAGTTCAGTAAACATAGTTTAACAGAAACTCAGTGGAAGTGTTGAGTTCAGTAAACATAGTTTAACAGAAACTCAGTGGAAGTGTTGAGTTCAGTAAACATAGTTTAACAGAAACTCAGTGGAAGTGTTGAGTTCAGTAAACATAGTTTAACAGAAACTCAGTGGAAGTGTTGAGTTCAGTAAACATAGTTTAACAGAAACTCAGTGGAAGTGTTGAGTTCAGTAAACATAGTTTAACAGAAACTCAGTGGAAGTGTTGAGTTCAGTAAACATAGTTTAACAGAAACTCAGTGGAAGTGTTGAGTTCAGTAAACATAGTTTAACAGAAACTCAGTGGAAGTGTTGAGTTCAGTAAACATAGTTTAACAGAAACTCAGTGGAAGTGTTGAGTTCAGTAAACATAGTTTAACAGAAACTCAGTGGAAGTGTTGAGTTCAGTAAACATAGTTTAACAGAAACTCAGTGGAAGTGTTGAGTTCAGTAAACATAGTTTAACAGAAACTCAGTGGAAGTGTTGAGTTCAGTAAACATAGTTTAACAGAAACTCAGTGGAAGTGTTGAGTTCAGTAAACATAGTTTAACAGAAACTCAGTGGAAGTGTTGAGTTCAGTAAACATAGTTTAACAGAAACTCAGTGGAAGTGTTGAGTTCAGTAAACATAGTTTAACAGAAACTCAGTGGAAGTGTTGAGTTCAGTAAACATAGTTTAACAGAAACTCAGTGGAAGTGTTGAGTTCAGTAAACATAGTTTAACAGAAACTCAGTGGAAGTGTTGAGTTCAGTAAACATAGTTTAACAGAAACTCAGTGGAAGTGTTGAGTTCAGTAAACATAGTTTAACAGAAACTCAGTGGAAGTGTTGAGTTCAGTAAACATAGTTTAACAGAAACTCAGTGGAAGTGTTGAGTTCAGTAAACATAGTTTAACAGAAACTCAGTGGAAGTGTTGAGTTCAGTAAACATAGTTTAACAGAAACTCAGTGGAAGTGTTGAGTTCAGTAAACATAGTTTAACAGAAACTCAGTGGAAGTGTTGAGTTCAGTAAACATAGTTTAACAGAAACTCAGTGGAAGTGTTGAGTTCAGTAAACATAGTTTAACAGAAACTCAGTGGAAGTGTTGAGTTCAGTAAACATAGTTTAACAGAAACTCAGTGGAAGTGTTGAGTTCAGTAAACATAGTTTAACAGAAACTCAGTGGAAGTGTTGAGTTCAGTAAACATAGTTTAACAGAAACTCAGTGGAAGTGTTGAGTTCAGTAAACATAGTTTAACAGAAACTCAGTGGAAGTGTTGAGTTCAGTGAACATAGTTTAACAGAAACTCAGTGGAAGTGTTGAGTTCAGTAAACATAGTTTAACAGAAACTCAGTGGAAGTGTTGAGTTCAGTAAACATAGTTTAACAGAAACTCAGTGGAAGTGTTGAGTTCAGTAAACATAGTTTAACAGAAACTCAGTGGAAGTGTTGAGTTCAGTAAACATAGTTTAACAGAAACTCAGTGGAAGTGTTGAGTTCAGTAAACATAGTTTAACAGAAACTCAGTGGAAGTGTTGAGTTCAGTGAACATAGTTTAACAGAAACTCAGTGGAAGTGTTGAGTTCAGTAAACATAGTTTAACAGAAACTCAGTGGAAGTGTTGAGTTCAGTAAACATAGTTTAACAGAAACTCAGTGGAAGTGTTGAGTTCAGTAAACATAGTTTAACAGAAACTCAGTGGAAGTGTTGAGTTCAGTAAACATAGTTTAACAGAAACTCAGTGGAAGTGTTGAGTTCAGTGAACATAGTTTAACAGAAACTCAGTGGAAGTGTTGAGTTCAGTAAACATAGTTTAACAGAAACTCAGTGGAAGTGTTGAGTTCAGTAAACATAGTTTAACAGAAACTCAGTGGAAGTGTTGAGTTCAGTAAACATAGTTTAACAGAAACTCAGTGGAAGTGTTGAGTTCAGTAAACATAGTTTAACAGAAACTCAGTGGAAGTGTTGAGTTCAGTAAACATAGTTTAACAGAAACTCAGTGGAAGTGTTGAGTTCAGTAAACATAGTTTAACAGAAACTCAGTGGAAGTGTTGAGTTCAGTAAACATAGTTTAACAGAAACTCAGTGGAAGTGTTGAGTTCAGTAAACATAGTTTAACAGAAACTCAGTGGAAGTGTTGAGTTCAGTAAACATAGTTTAACAGAAACTCAGTGGAAGTGTTGAGTTCAGTAAACATAGTTTAACAGAAACTCAGTGGAAGTGTTGAGTTCAGTAAACATAGTTTAACAGAAACTCAGTGGAAGTGTTGAGTTCAGTAAACATAGTTTAACAGAAACTCAGTGGAAGTGTTGAGTTCAGTAAACATAGTTTAACAGAAACTCAGTGGAAGTGTTGAGTTCAGTAAACATAGTTTAACAGAAACTCAGTGGAAGTGTTGAGTTCAGTAAACATAGTTTAACAGAAACTCAGTGGAAGTGTTGAGTTCAGTAAACATAGTTTAACAGAAACTCAGTGGAAGTGTTGAGTTCAGTAAACATAGTTTAACAGAAACTCAGTGGAAGTGTTGAGTTCAGTAAACATAGTTTAACAGAAACTCAGTGGAAGTGTTGAGTTCAGTAAACATAGTTTAACAGAAACTCAGTGGAAGTGTTGAGTTCAGTAAACATAGTTTAACAGAAACTCAGTGGAAGTGTTGAGTTCAGTAAACATAGTTTAACAGAAACTCAGTGGAAGTGTTGAGTTCAGTGAACATAGTTTAACAGAAACTCAGTGGAAGTGTTGAGTTCAGTAAACATAGTTTAACAGAAACTCAGTGGAAGTGTTGAGTTCAGTAAACATAGTTTAACAGAAACTCAGTGGAAGTGTTGAGTTCAGTAAACATAGTTTAACAGAAACTCAGTGGAAGTGTTGAGTTCAGTAAACATAGTTTAACAGAAACTCAGTGGAAGTGTTGAGTTCAGTAAACATAGTTTAACAGAAACTCAGTGGAAGTGTTGAGTTCAGTAAACATAGTTTAACAGAAACTCAGTGGAAGTGTTGAGTTCAGTAAACATAGTTTAACAGAAACTCAGTGGAAGTGTTGAGTTCAGTAAACATAGTTTAACAGAAACTCAGTGGAAGTGTTGAGTTCAGTAAACATAGTTTAACAGAAACTCAGTGGAAGTGTTGAGTTCAGTAAACATAGTTTAACAGAAACTCAGTGGAAGTGTTGAGTTCAGTAAACATAGTTTAACAGAAACTCAGTGGAAGTGTTGAGTTCAGTAAACATAGTTTAACAGAAACTCAGTGGAAGTGTTGAGTTCAGTGAACATAGTTTAACAGAAACTCAGTGGAAGTGTTGAGTTCAGTAAACATAGTTTAACAGAAACTCAGTGGAAGTGTTGAGTTCAGTAAACATAGTTTAACAGAAACTCAGTGGAAGTGTTGAGTTCAGTAAACATAGTTTAACAGAAACTCAGTGGAAGTGTTGAGTTCAGTAAACATAGTTTAACAGAAACTCAGTGGAAGTGTTGAGTTCAGTAAACATAGTTTAACAGAAACTCAGTGGAAGTGTTGAGTTCTTAACAGAAACTCAGTGGAAGTGTTGAGTTCAGTAAACATAGTTTAACAGAAACTCAGTGGAAGTGTTGAGTTCAGTGAACATAGTTTAACAGAAACTCAGTGGAAGTGTTGAGTTCAGTAAACATAGTTTAACAGAAACTCAGTGGAAGTGTTGAGTTCAGTAAACATAGTTTAACAGAAACTCAGTGGAAGTGTTGAGTTCAGTGAACATAGTTTAACAGAAACTCAGTGGAAGTGTTGAGTTCAGTAAACATAGTTTAACAGAAACTCAGTGGAAGTGTTGAGTTCAGTGAACATAGTTTAACAGAAACTCAGTGGAAGTGTTGAGTTCAGTAAACATAGTTTAACAGAAACTCAGTGGAAGTGTTGAGTTCAGTGAACATAGTTTAACAGAAACTCAGTGGAAGTGTTGAGTTCAGTAAACATAGTTTAACAGAAACTCAGTGGAAGTGTTGAGTTCAGTAAACATAGTTTAACAGAAACTCAGTGGAAGTGTTGAGTTCAGTAAACATAGTTTAACAGAAACTCAGTGGAAGTGTTGAGTTCAGTAAACATAGTTTAACAGAAACTCAGTGGAAGTGTTGAGTTCAGTGAACATAGTTTAACAGAAACTCAGTGGAAGTGTTGAGTTCAGTAAACATAGTTTAACAGAAACTCAGTGGAAGTGTTGAGTTCAGTAAACATAGTTTAACAGAAACTCAGTGGAAGTGTTGAGTTCAGTGAACATAGTTTAACAGAAACTCAGTGGAAGTGTTGAGTTCAGTAAACATAGTTTAACAGAAACTCAGTGGAAGTGTTGAGTTCAGTAAACATAGTTTAACAGAAACTCAGTGGAAGTGTTGAGTTCAGTAAACATAGTTTAACAGAAACTCAGTGGAAGTGTTGAGTTCAGTAAACATAGTTTAACAGAAACTCAGTGGAAGTGTTGAGTTCAGTAAACATAGTTTAACAGAAACTCAGTGGAAGTGTTGAGTTCAGTGAACATAGTTTAACAGAAACTCAGTGGAAGTGTTGAGTTCAGTGAACATAGTTTAACAGAAACTCAGTGGAAGTGTTGAGTTCAGTAAACATAGTTTAACAGAAACTCAGTGGAAGTGTTGAGTTCAGTGAACATAGTTTAACAGAAACTCAGTGGAAGTGTTGAGTTCAGTAAACATAGTTTAACAGAAACTCAGTGGAAGTGTTGAGTTCAGTGAACATAGTTTAACAGAAACTCAGTGGAAGTGTTGAGTTCAGTAAACATAGTTTAACAGAAACTCAGTGGAAGTGTTGAGTTCAGTAAACATAGTTTAACAGAAACTCAGTGGAAGTGTTGAGTTCAGTAAACATAGTTTAACAGAAACTCAGTGGAAGTGTTGAGTTCAGTAAACATAGTTTAACAGAAACTCAGTGGAAGTGTTGAGTTCAGTAAACATAGTTTAACAGAAACTCAGTGGAAGTGTTGAGTTCAGTGAACATAGTTTAACAGAAACTCAGTGGAAGTGTTGAGTTCAGTAAACATAGTTTAACAGAAACTCAGTGGAAGTGTTGAGTTCAGTAAACATAGTTTAACAGAAACTCAGTGGAAGTGTTGAGTTCAGTGAACATAGTTTAACAGAAACTCAGTGGAAGTGTTGAGTTCAGTGAACATAGTTTAACAGAAACTCAGTGGAAGTGTTGAGTTCAGTGAACATAGTTTAACAGAAACTCAGTGGAAGTGTTGAGTTCAGTAAACATAGTTTAACAGAAACTCAGTGGAAGTGTTGAGTTCAGTAAACATAGTTTAACAGAAACTCAGTGGAAGTGTTGAGTTCAGTAAACATAGTTTAACAGAAACTCAGTGGAAGTGTTGAGTTCAGTAAACATAGTTTAACAGAAACTCAGTGGAAGTGTTGAGTTCAGTAAACATAGTTTAACAGAAACTCAGTGGAAGTGTTGAGTTCAGTAAACATAGTTTAACAGAAACTCAGTGGAAGTGTTGAGTTCAGTGAACATAGTTTAACAGAAACTCAGTGGAAGTGTTGAGTTCAGTAAACATAGTTTAACAGAAACTCAGTGGAAGTGTTGAGTTCAGTAAACATAGTTTAACAGAAACTCAGTGGAAGTGTTGAGTTCAGTAAACATAGTTTAACAGAAACTCAGTGGAAGTGTTGAGTTCAGTGAACATAGTTTAACAGAAACTCAGTGGAAGTGTTGAGTTCAGTGAACATAGTTTAACAGAAACTCAGTGGAAGTGTTGAGTTCAGTAAACATAGTTTAACAGAAACTCAGTGGAAGTGTTGAGTTCAGTAAACATAGTTTAACAGAAACTCAGTGGAAGTGTTGAGTTCAGTGAACATAGTTTAACAGAAACTCAGTGGAAGTGTTGAGTTCAGTAAACATAGTTTAACAGAAACTCAGTGGAAGTGTTGAGTTCAGTAAACATAGTTTAACAGAAACTCAGTGGAAGTGTTGAGTTCAGTAAACATAGTTTAACAGAAACTCAGTGGAAGTGTTGAGTTCAGTGAACATAGTTTAACAGAAACTCAGTGGAAGTGTTGAGTTCAGTGAACATAGTTTAACAGAAACTCAGTGGAAGTGTTGAGTTCAATGAACATAGTTTAACAGAAACTCAGTGGAAGTGTTGAGTTCAGTAAACATAGTTTAACAGAAACTCAGTGGAAGTGTTGAGTTCAGTAAACATAGTTTAACAGAAACTCAGTGGAAGTGTTGAGTTCAGTGAACATAGTTTAACAGAAACTCAGTGGAAGTGTTGAGTTCAGTAAACATAGTTTAACAGAAACTCAGTGGAAGTGTTGAGTTCAGTAAACATAGTTTAACAGAAACCCAGTGGAAGTGTTGAGTTCAGTAAACACAGCGGAAGTGTTGAGTTCAGTGAATATAGTTTAACAGAAACTCAGTGGGAAGTGTTGAGTTCAGTGAACATAGTTTAACAGAAACTCAGTGGAAGTGTTGAGTTCAGTAAACATATTAACAGAAACTCAGTGGAAGTGTTGAGTTCAGTGAACATAGTTTAACAGAAACTCAGTGGAAGTGTTGAGTTCAGTAAACATAGTTTAACAGAAACTCAGTGGAAGTGTTGAGTTCAGTAAACATAGTTTAACAGAAACTCAGTGGAAGTGTTGAGTTCAGTAAACATAGTTTAACAACATAGTTTAACAGAAACTCAGTGGAAGTGTTGAGTTCAGTAAACATAGTTTAACAGAAACTCAGTGGAAGTGTTGAGTTCAGTAAACATAGTTTAACAGAAACTCAGTGGAAGTGTTGAGTTCAGTAAACATAGTTTAACAGAAACTCAGTGGAAGTGTTGAGTTCAGTAAACATAGTTTAACAGAAACTCAGTGGAAGTGTTGAGTTCAGTAAACATAGTTTAACAGAAACTCAGTGGAAGTGTTGAGTTCAGTAAACATAGTTTAACAGAAACTCAGTGGAAGTGTTGAGTTCAGTAAACATAGTTTAACAGAAACTCAGTGGAAGTGTTGAGTTCAGTAAACATAGTTTAACAGAAACTCAGTGGAAGTGTTGAGTTCAGTAAACATAGTTTAACAGAAACTCAGTGGAAGTGTTGAGTTCAGTAAACATAGTTTAACAGAAACTCAGTGGAAGTGTTGAGTTCAGTAAACATAGTTTAACAGAAACTCAGTGGAAGTGTTGAGTTCAGTAAACATAGTTTAACAGAAACTCAGTGGAAGTGTTGAGTTCAGTAAACATAGTTTAACAGAAACTCAGTGGAAGTGTTGAGTTCAGTAAACATAGTTTAACAGAAACTCAGTGGAAGTGTTGAGTTCAGTAAACATAGTTTAACAGAAACTCAGTGGAAGTGTTGAGTTCAGTAAACATAGTTTAACAGAAACTCAGTGGAAGTGTTGAGTTCAGTAAACATAGTTTAACAGAAACTCAGTGGAAGTGTTGAGTTCAGTAAACATAGTTTAACAGAAACTCAGTGGAAGTGTTGAGTTCAGTAAACATAGTTTAACAGAAACTCAGTGGAAGTGTTGAGTTCAGTAAACATAGTTTAACAGAAACTCAGTGGAAGTGTTGAGTTCAGTAAACATAGTTTAACAGAAACTCAGTGGAAGTGTTGAGTTCAGTAAACATAGTTTAACAGAAACTCAGTGGAAGTGTTGAGTTCAGTAAACATAGTTTAACAGAAACTCAGTGGAAGTGTTGAGTTCAGTAAACATAGTTTAACAGAAACTCAGTGGAAGTGTTGAGTTCAGTAAACATAGTTTAACAGAAACTCAGTGGAAGTGTTGAGTTCAGTAAACATAGTTTAACAGAAACTCAGTGGAAGTGTTGAGTTCAGTAAACATAGTTTAACAGAAACTCAGTGGAAGTGTTGAGTTCAGTAAACATAGTTTAACAGAAACTCAGTGGAAGTGTTGAGTTCAGTAAACATAGTTTAACAGAAACTCAGTGGAAGTGTTGAGTTCAGTAAACATAGTTTAACAGAAACTCAGTGGAAGTGTTGAGTTCAGTAAACATAGTTTAACAGAAACTCAGTGGAAGTGTTGAGTTCAGTAAACATAGTTTAACAGAAACTCAGTGGAAGTGTTGAGTTCAGTAAACATAGTTTAACAGAAACTCAGTGGAAGTGTTGAGTTCAGTAAACATAGTTTAACAGAAACTCAGTGGAAGTGTTGAGTTCAGTAAACATAGTTTAACAGAAACTCAGTGGAAGTGTTGAGTTCAGTAAACATAGTTTAACAGAAACTCAGTGGAAGTGTTGAGTTCAGTAAACATAGTTTAACAGAAACTCAGTGGAAGTGTTGAGTTCAGTAAACATAGTTTAACAGAAACTCAGTGGAAGTGTTGAGTTCAGTAAACATAGTTTAACAGAAACTCAGTGGAAGTGTTGAGTTCAGTAAACATAGTTTAACAGAAACTCAGTGGAAGTGTTGAGTTCAGTAAACATAGTTTAACAGAAACTCAGTGGAAGTGTTGAGTTCAGTAAACATAGTTTAACAGAAACTCAGTGGAAGTGTTGAGTTCAGTAAACATAGTTTAACAGAAACTCAGTGGAAGTGTTGAGTTCAGTAAACATAGTTTAACAGAAACTCAGTGGAAGTGTTGAGTTCAGTAAACATAGTTTAACAGAAACTCAGTGGAAGTGTTGAGTTCAGTGAACATAGTTTAACAGAAACTCAGTGGAAGTGTTGAGTTCAGTAAACATAGTTTAACAGAAACTCAGTGGAAGTGTTGAGTTCAGTAAACATAGTTTAACAGAAACTCAGTGGAAGTGTTGAGTTCAGTAAACATAGTTTAACAGAAACTCAGTGGAAGTGTTGAGTTCAGTAAACATAGTTTAACAGAAACTCAGTGGAAGTGTTGAGTTCAGTAAACATAGTTTAACAGAAACTCAGTGGAAGTGTTGAGTTCAGTAAACATAGTTTAACAGAAACTCAGTGGAAGTGTTGAGTTCAGTAAACATAGTTTAACAGAAACTCAGTGGAAGTGTTGAGTTCAGTAAACATAGTTTAACAGAAACTCAGTGGAAGTGTTGAGTTCAGTAAACATAGTTTAACAGAAACTCAGTGGAAGTGTTGAGTTCAGTAAACATAGTTTAACAGAAACTCAGTGGAAGTGTTGAGTTCAGTAAACATAGTTTAACAGAAACTCAGTGGAAGTGTTGAGTTCAGTAAACATAGTTTAACAGAAACTCAGTGGAAGTGTTGAGTTCAGTAAACATAGTTTAACAGAAACTCAGTGGAAGTGTTGAGTTCAGTAAACATAGTTTAACAGAAACTCAGTGGAAGTGTTGAGTTCAGTAAACATAGTTTAACAGAAACTCAGTGGAAGTGTTGAGTTCAGTAAACATAGTTTAACAGAAACTCAGTGGAAGTGTTGAGTTCAGTAAACATAGTTTAACAGAAACTCAGTGGAAGTGTTGAGTTCAGTAAACATAGTTTAACAGAAACTCAGTGGAAGTGTTGAGTTCAGTAAACATAGTTTAACAGAAACTCAGTGGAAGTGTTGAGTTCAGTAAACATAGTTTAACAGAAACTCAGTGGAAGTGTTGAGTTCAGTAAACATAGTTTAACAGAAACTCAGTGGAAGTGTTGAGTTCAGTAAACATAGTTTAACAGAAACTCAGTGGAAGTGTTGAGTTCAGTAAACATAGTTTAACAGAAACTCAGTGGAAGTGTTGAGTTCAGTAAACATAGTTTAACAGAAACTCAGTGGAAGTGTTGAGTTCAGTAAACATAGTTTAACAGAAACTCAGTGGAAGTGTTGAGTTCAGTAAACATAGTTTAACAGAAACTCAGTGGAAGTGTTGAGTTCAGTAAACATAGTTTAACAGAAACTCAGTGGAAGTGTTGAGTTCAGTAAACATAGTTTAACAGAAACTCAGTGGAAGTGTTGAGTTCAGTAAACATAGTTTAACAGAAACTCAGTGGAAGTGTTGAGTTCAGTAAACATAGTTTAACAGAAACTCAGTGGAAGTGTTGAGTTCAGTAAACATAGTTTAACAGAAACTCAGTGGAAGTGTTGAGTTCAGTAAACATAGTTTAACAGAAACTCAGTGGAAGTGTTGAGTTCAGTAAACATAGTTTAACAGAAACTCAGTGGAAGTGTTGAGTTCAGTAAACATAGTTTAACAGAAACTCAGTGGAAGTGTTGAGTTCAGTAAACATAGTTTAACAGAAACTCAGTGGAAGTGTTGAGTTCAGTAAACATAGTTTAACAGAAACTCAGTGGAAGTGTTGAGTTCAGTAAACATAGTTTAACAGAAACTCAGTGGAAGTGTTGAGTTCAGTAAACATAGTTTAACAGAAACTCAGTGGAAGTGTTGAGTTCAGTAAACATAGTTTAACAGAAACTCAGTGGAAGTGTTGAGTTCAGTAAACATAGTTTAACAGAAACTCAGTGGAAGTGTTGAGTTCAGTAAACATAGTTTAACAGAAACTCAGTGGAAGTGTTGAGTTCAGTAAACATAGTTTAACAGAAACTCAGTGGAAGTGTTGAGTTCAGTAAACATAGTTTAACAGAAACTCAGTGGAAGTGTTGAGTTCAGTAAACATAGTTAACAGAAACTCAGTGGAAGTGTTGAGTTCAGTAAACATAGTTTAACAGAAACTCAGTGGAAGTGTTGAGTTCAGTAAACATAGTTTAACAGAAACTCAGTGGAAGTGTTGAGTTCAGTAAACATAGTTTAACAGAAACTCAGTGGAAGTGTTGAGTTCAGTAAACATAGTTTAACAGAAACTCAGTGGAAGTGTTGAGTTCAGTAAACATAGTTTAACAGAAACTCAGTGGAAGTGTTGAGTTCAGTAAACATAGTTTAACAGAAACTCAGTGGAAGTGTTGAGTTCAGTAAACATAGTTTAACAGAAACTCAGTGGAAGTGTTGAGTTCAGTAAACATAGTTTAACAGAAACTCAGTGGAAGTGTTGAGTTCAGTAAACATAGTTTAACAGAAACTCAGTGGAAGTGTTGAGTTCAGTAAACATAGTTTAACAGAAACTCAGTGGAAGTGTTGAGTTCAGTAAACATAGTTTAACAGAAACTCAGTGGAAGTGTTGAGTTCAGTAAACATAGTTTAACAGAAACTCAGTGGAAGTGTTGAGTTCAGTAAACATAGTTTAACAGAAACTCAGTGGAAGTGTTGAGTTCAGTAAACATAGTTTAACAGAAACTCAGTGGAAGTGTTGAGTTCAGTAAACATAGTTTAACAGAAACTCAGTGGAAGTGTTGAGTTCAGTAAACATAGTTTAACAGAAACTCAGTGGAAGTGTTGAGTTCAGTAAACATAGTTTAACAGAAACTCAGTGGAAGTGTTGAGTTCAGTAAACATAGTTTAACAGAAACTCAGTGGAAGTGTTGAGTTCAGTAAACATAGTTTAACAGAAACTCAGTGGAAGTGTTGAGTTCAGTAAACATAGTTTAACAGAAACTCAGTGGAAGTGTTGAGTTCAGTAAACATAGTTTAACAGAAACTCAGTGGAAGTGTTGAGTTCAGTAAACATAGTTTAACAGAAACTCAGTGGAAGTGTTGAGTTCAGTAAACATAGTTTAACAGAAACTCAGTGGAAGTGTTGAGTTCAGTAAACATAGTTTAACAGAAACTCAGTGGAAGTGTTGAGTTCAGTAAACATAGTTTAACAGAAACTCAGTGGAAGTGTTGAGTTCAGTAAACATAGTTTAACAGAAACTCAGTGGAAGTGTTGAGTTCAGTAAACATAGTTTAACAGAAACTCAGTGGAAGTGTTGAGTTCAGTAAACATAGTTTAACAGAAACTCAGTGGAAGTGTTGAGTTCAGTAAACATAGTTTAACAGAAACTCAGTGGAAGTGTTGAGTTCAGTAAACATAGTTTAACAGAAACTCAGTGGAAGTGTTGAGTTCAGTAAACATAGTTTAACAGAAACTCAGTGGAAGTGTTGAGTTCAGTAAACATAGTTTAACAGAAACTCAGTGGAAGTGTTGAGTTCAGTAAACATAGTTTAACAGAAACTCAGTGGAAGTGTTGAGTTCAGTAAACATAGTTTAACAGAAACTCAGTGGAAGTGTTGAGTTCAGTAAACATAGTTTAACAGAAACTCAGTGGAAGTGTTGAGTTCAGTAAACATAGTTTAACAGAAACTCAGTGGAAGTGTTGAGTTCAGTAAACATAGTTTAACAGAAACTCAGTGGAAGTGTTGAGTTCAGTAAACATAGTTTAACAGAAACTCAGTGGAAGTGTTGAGTTCAGTAAACATAGTTTAACAGAAACTCAGTGGAAGTGTTGAGTTCAGTAAACATAGTTTAACAGAAACTCAGTGGAAGTGTTGAGTTCAGTAAACATAGTTTAACAGAAACTCAGTGGAAGTGTTGAGTTCAGTAAACATAGTTTAACAGAAACTCAGTGGAAGTGTTGAGTTCAGTAAACATAGTTTAACAGAAACTCAGTGGAAGTGTTGAGTTCAGTAAACATAGTTTAACAGAAACTCAGTGGAAGTGTTGAGTTCAGTAAACATAGTTTAACAGAAACTCAGTGGAAGTGTTGAGTTCAGTAAACATAGTTTAACAGAAACTCAGTGGAAGTGTTGAGTTCAGTAAACATAGTTTAACAGAAACTCAGTGGAAGTGTTGAGTTCAGTAAACATAGTTTAACAGAAACTCAGTGGAAGTGTTGAGTTCAGTAAACATAGTTTAACAGAAACTCAGTGGAAGTGTTGAGTTCAGTAAACATAGTTTAACAGAAACTCAGTGGAAGTGTTGAGTTCAGTAAACATAGTTTAACAGAAACTCAGTGGAAGTGTTGAGTTCAGTAAACATAGTTTAACAGAAACTCAGTGGAAGTGTTGAGTTCAGTAAACATAGTTTAACAGAAACTCAGTGGAAGTGTTGAGTTCAGTAAACATAGTTTAACAGAAACTCAGTGGAAGTGTTGAGTTCAGTAAACATAGTTTAACAGAAACTCAGTGGAAGTGTTGAGTTCAGTAAACATAGTTTAACAGAAACTCAGTGGAAGTGTTGAGTTCAGTAAACATAGTTTAACAGAAACTCAGTGGAAGTGTTGAGTTCAGTAAACATAGTTTAACAGAAACTCAGTGGAAGTGTTGAGTTCAGTAAACATAGTTTAACAGAAACTCAGTGGAAGTGTTGAGTTCAGTAAACATAGTTTAACAGAAACTCAGTGGAAGTGTTGAGTTCAGTAAACATAGTTTAACAGAAACTCAGTGGAAGTGTTGAGTTCAGTAAACATAGTTTAACAGAAACTCAGTGGAAGTGTTGAGTTCAGTAAACATAGTTTAACAGAAACTCAGTGGAAGTGTTGAGTTCAGTAAACATAGTTTAACAGAAACTCAGTGGAAGTGTTGAGTTCAGTAAACATAGTTTAACAGAAACTCAGTGGAAGTGTTGAGTTCAGTAAACATAGTTTAACAGAAACTCAGTGGAAGTGTTGAGTTCAGTAAACATAGTTTAACAGAAACTCAGTGGAAGTGTTGAGTTCAGTAAACATAGTTTAACAGAAACTCAGTGGAAGTGTTGAGTTCAGTAAACATAGTTTAACAGAAACTCAGTGGAAGTGTTGAGTTCAGTAAACATAGTTTAACAGAAACTCAGTGGAAGTGTTGAGTTCAGTAAACATAGTTTAACAGAAACTCAGTGGAAGTGTTGAGTTCAGTAAACATAGTTTAACAGAAACTCAGTGGAAGTGTTGAGTTCAGTAAACATAGTTTAACAGAAACTCAGTGGAAGTGTTGAGTTCAGTAAACATAGTTTAACAGAAACTCAGTGGAAGTGTTGAGTTCAGTAAACATAGTTTAACAGAAACTCAGTGGAAGTGTTGAGTTCAGTAAACATAGTTTAACAGAAACTCAGTGGAAGTGTTGAGTTCAGTAAACATAGTTTAACAGAAACTCAGTGGAAGTGTTGAGTTCAGTAAACATAGTTTAACAGAAACTCAGTGGAAGTGTTGAGTTCAGTAAACATAGTTTAACAGAAACTCAGTGGAAGTGTTGAGTTCAGTGAACATAGTTTAACAGAAACTCAGTGGAAGTGTTGAGTTCAGTAAACATAGTTTAACAGAAACTCAGTGGAAGTGTTGAGTTCAGTAAACATAGTTTAACAGAAACTCAGTGGAAGTGTTGAGTTCAGTAAACATAGTTTAACAGAAACTCAGTGGAAGTGTTGAGTTCAGTAAACATAGTTTAACAGAAACTCAGTGGAAGTGTTGAGTTCAGTAAACATAGTTTAACAGAAACTCAGTGGAAGTGTTGAGTTCAGTAAACATAGTTTAACAGAAACTCAGTGGAAGTGTTGAGTTCAGTAAACATAGTTTAACAGAAACTCAGTGGAAGTGTTGAGTTCAGTAAACATAGTTTAACAGAAACTCAGTGGAAGTGTTGAGTTCAGTAAACATAGTTTAACAGAAACTCAGTGGAAGTGTTGAGTTCAGTAAACATAGTTTAACAGAAACTCAGTGGAAGTGTTGAGTTCAGTAAACATAGTTTAACAGAAACTCAGTGGAAGTGTTGAGTTCAGTAAACATAGTTTAACAGAAACTCAGTGGAAGTGTTGAGTTCAGTAAACATAGTTTAACAGAAACTCAGTGGAAGTGTTGAGTTCAGTAAACATAGTTTAACAGAAACTCAGTGGAAGTGTTGAGTTCAGTAAACATAGTTTAACAGAAACTCAGTGGAAGTGTTGAGTTCAGTAAACATAGTTTAACAGAAACTCAGTGGAAGTGTTGAGTTCAGTAAACATAGTTTAACAGAAACTCAGTGGAAGTGTTGAGTTCAGTAAACATAGTTTAACAGAAACTCAGTGGAAGTGTTGAGTTCAGTAAACATAGTTTAACAGAAACTCAGTGGAAGTGTTGAGTTCAGTAAACATAGTTTAACAGAAACTCAGTGGAAGTGTTGAGTTCAGTAAACATAGTTTAACAGAAACTCAGTGGAAGTGTTGAGTTCAGTAAACATAGTTTAACAGAAACTCAGTGGAAGTGTTGAGTTCAGTAAACATAGTTTAACAGAAACTCAGTGGAAGTGTTGAGTTCAGTAAACATAGTTTAACAGAAACTCAGTGGAAGTGTTGAGTTCAGTAAACATAGTTTAACAGAAACTCAGTGGAAGTGTTGAGTTCAGTAAACATAGTTTAACAGAAACTCAGTGGAAGTGTTGAGTTCAGTAAACATAGTTTAACAGAAACTCAGTGGAAGTGTTGAGTTCAGTAAACATAGTTTAACAGAAACTCAGTGGAAGTGTTGAGTTCAGTAAACATAGTTTAACAGAAACTCAGTGGAAGTGTTGAGTTCAGTAAACATAGTTTAACAGAAACTCAGTGGAAGTGTTGAGTTCAGTAAACATAGTTTAACAGAAACTCAGTGGAAGTGTTGAGTTCAGTAAACATAGTTTAACAGAAACTCAGTGGAAGTGTTGAGTTCAGTAAACATAGTTTAACAGAAACTCAGTGGAAGTGTTGAGTTCAGTAAACATAGTTTAACAGAAACTCAGTGGAAGTGTTGAGTTCAGTAAACATAGTTTAACAGAAACTCAGTGGAAGTGTTGAGTTCAGTAAACATAGTTTAACAGAAACTCAGTGGAAGTGTTGAGTTCAGTAAACATAGTTTAACAGAAACTCAGTGGAAGTGTTGAGTTCAGTAAACATAGTTTAACAGAAACTCAGTGGAAGTGTTGAGTTCAGTAAACATAGTTTAACAGAAACTCAGTGGAAGTGTTGAGTTCAGTAAACATAGTTTAACAGAAACTCAGTGGAAGTGTTGAGTTCAGTAAACATAGTTTAACAGAAACTCAGTGGAAGTGTTGAGTTCAGTAAACATAGTTTAACAGAAACTCAGTGGAAGTGTTGAGTTCAGTAAACATAGTTTAACAGAAACTCAGTGGAAGTGTTGAGTTCAGTAAACATAGTTTAACAGAAACTCAGTGGAAGTGTTGAGTTCAGTAAACATAGTTTAACAGAAACTCAGTGGAAGTGTTGAGTTCAGTAAACATAGTTTAACAGAAACTCAGTGGAAGTGTTGAGTTCAGTAAACATAGTTTAACAGAAACTCAGTGGAAGTGTTGAGTTCAGTAAACATAGTTTAACAGAAACTCAGTGGAAGTGTTGAGTTCAGTAAACATAGTTTAACAGAAACTCAGTGGAAGTGTTGAGTTCAGTAAACATAGTTTAACAGAAACTCAGTGGAAGTGTTGAGTTCAGTAAACATAGTTTAACAGAAACTCAGTGGAAGTGTTGAGTTCAGTAAACATAGTTTAACAGAAACTCAGTGGAAGTGTTGAGTTCAGTAAACATAGTTTAACAGAAACTCAGTGGAAGTGTTGAGTTCAGTAAACATAGTTTAACAGAAACTCAGTGGAAGTGTTGAGTTCAGTAAACATAGTTTAACAGAAACTCAGTGGAAGTGTTGAGTTCAGTAAACATAGTTTAACAGAAACTCAGTGGAAGTGTTGAGTTCAGTAAACATAGTTTAACAGAAACTCAGTGGAAGTGTTGAGTTCAGTAAACATAGTTTAACAGAAACTCAGTGGAAGTGTTGAGTTCAGTAAACATAGTTTAACAGAAACTCAGTGGAAGTGTTGAGTTCAGTAAACATAGTTTAACAGAAACTCAGTGGAAGTGTTGAGTTCAGTAAACATAGTTTAACAGAAACTCAGTGGAAGTGTTGAGTTCAGTAAACATAGTTTAACAGAAACTCAGTGGAAGTGTTGAGTTCAGTAAACATAGTTTAACAGAAACTCAGTGGAAGTGTTGAGTTCAGTAAACATAGTTTAACAGAAACTCAGTGGAAGTGTTGAGTTCAGTAAACATAGTTTAACAGAAACTCAGTGGAAGTGTTGAGTTCAGTAAACATAGTTTAACAGAAACTCAGTGGAAGTGTTGAGTTCAGTAAACATAGTTTAACAGAAACTCAGTGGAAGTGTTGAGTTCAGTAAACATAGTTTAACAGAAACTCAGTGGAAGTGTTGAGTTCAGTAAACATAGTTTAACAGAAACTCAGTGGAAGTGTTGAGTTCAGTAAACATAGTTTAACAGAAACTCAGTGGAAGTGTTGAGTTCAGTAAACATAGTTTAACAGAAACTCAGTGGAAGTGTTGAGTTCAGTAAACATAGTTTAACAGAAACTCAGTGGAAGTGTTGAGTTCAGTGAACATAGTTTAACAGAAACTCAGTGGAAGTGTTGAGTTCAGTAAACATAGTTTAACAGAAACTCAGTGGAAGTGTTGAGTTCAGTAAACATAGTTTAACAGAAACTCAGTGGAAGTGTTGAGTTCAGTAAACATAGTTTAACAGAAACTCAGTGGAAGTGTTGAGTTCAGTAAACATAGTTTAACAGAAACTCAGTGGAAGTGTTGAGTTCAGTAAACATAGTTTAACAGAAACTCAGTGGAAGTGTTGAGTTCAGTAAACATAGTTTAACAGAAACTCAGTGGAAGTGTTGAGTTCAGTAAACATAGTTTAACAGAAACTCAGTGGAAGTGTTGAGTTCAGTAAACATAGTTTAACAGAAACTCAGTGGAAGTGTTGAGTTCAGTAAACATAGTTTAACAGAAACTCAGTGGAAGTGTTGAGTTCAGTAAACATAGTTTAACAGAAACTCAGTGGAAGTGTTGAGTTCAGTAAACATAGTTTAACAGAAACTCAGTGGAAGTGTTGAGTTCAGTAAACATAGTTTAACAGAAACTCAGTGGAAGTGTTGAGTTCAGTAAACATAGTTTAACAGAAACTCAGTGGAAGTGTTGAGTTCAGTAAACATAGTTTAACAGAAACTCAGTGGAAGTGTTGAGTTCAGTAAACATAGTTTAACAGAAACTCAGTGGAAGTGTTGAGTTCAGTAAACATAGTTTAACAGAAACTCAGTGGAAGTGTTGAGTTCAGTAAACATAGTTTAACAGAAACTCAGTGGAAGTGTTGAGTTCAGTAAACATAGTTTAACAGAAACTCAGTGGAAGTGTTGAGTTCAGTAAACATAGTTTAACAGAAACTCAGTGGAAGTGTTGAGTTCAGTAAACATAGTTTAACAGAAACTCAGTGGAAGTGTTGAGTTCAGTAAACATAGTTTAACAGAAACTCAGTGGAAGTGTTGAGTTCAGTAAACATAGTTTAACAGAAACTCAGTGGAAGTGTTGAGTTCAGTAAACATAGTTTAACAGAAACTCAGTGGAAGTGTTGAGTTCAGTAAACATAGTTTAACAGAAACTCAGTGGAAGTGTTGAGTTCAGTAAACATAGTTTAACAGAAACTCAGTGGAAGTGTTGAGTTCAGTAAACATAGTTTAACAGAAACTCAGTGGAAGTGTTGAGTTCAGTAAACATAGTTTAACAGAAACTCAGTGGAAGTGTTGAGTTCAGTAAACATAGTTTAACAGAAACTCAGTGGAAGTGTTGAGTTCAGTAAACATAGTTTAACAGAAACTCAGTGGAAGTGTTGAGTTCAGTAAACATAGTTTAACAGAAACTCAGTGGAAGTGTTGAGTTCAGTAAACATAGTTTAACAGAAACTCAGTGGAAGTGTTGAGTTCAGTAAACATAGTTTAACAGAAACTCAGTGGAAGTGTTGAGTTCAGTAAACATAGTTTAACAGAAACTCAGTGGAAGTGTTGAGTTCAGTAAACATAGTTTAACAGAAACTCAGTGGAAGTGTTGAGTTCAGTAAACATAGTTTAACAGAAACTCAGTGGAAGTGTTGAGTTCAGTAAACATAGTTTAACAGAAACTCAGTGGAAGTGTTGAGTTCAGTAAACATAGTTTAACAGAAACTCAGTGGAAGTGTTGAGTTCAGTAAACATAGTTTAACAGAAACTCAGTGGAAGTGTTGAGTTCAGTAAACATAGTTTAACAGAAACTCAGTGGAAGTGTTGAGTTCAGTAAACATAGTTTAACAGAAACTCAGTGGAAGTGTTGAGTTCAGTAAACATAGTTTAACAGAAACTCAGTGGAAGTGTTGAGTTCAGTAAACATAGTTTAACAGAAACTCAGTGGAAGTGTTGAGTTCAGTAAACATAGTTTAACAGAAACTCAGTGGAAGTGTTGAGTTCAGTAAACATAGTTTAACAGAAACTCAGTGGAAGTGTTGAGTTCAGTAAACATAGTTTAACAGAAACTCAGTGGAAGTGTTGAGTTCAGTAAACATAGTTTAACAGAAACTCAGTGGAAGTGTTGAGTTCAGTAAACATAGTTTAACAGAAACTCAGTGGAAGTGTTGAGTTCAGTAAACATAGTTTAACAGAAACTCAGTGGAAGTGTTGAGTTCAGTAAACATAGTTTAACAGAAACTCAGTGGAAGTGTTGAGTTCAGTAAACATAGTTTAACAGAAACTCAGTGGAAGTGTTGAGTTCAGTAAACATAGTTTAACAGAAACTCAGTGGAAGTGTTGAGTTCAGTAAACATAGTTTAACAGAAACTCAGTGGAAGTGTTGAGTTCAGTAAACATAGTTTAACAGAAACTCAGTGGAAGTGTTGAGTTCAGTAAACATAGTTTAACAGAAACTCAGTGGAAGTGTTGAGTTCAGTAAACATAGTTTAACAGAAACTCAGTGGAAGTGTTGAGTTCAGTAAACATAGTTTAACAGAAACTCAGTGGAAGTGTTGAGTTCAGTAAACATAGTTTAACAGAAACTCAGTGGAAGTGTTGAGTTCAGTAAACATAGTTTAACAGAAACTCAGTGGAAGTGTTGAGTTCAGTAAACATAGTTTAACAGAAACTCAGTGGAAGTGTTGAGTTCAGTAAACATAGTTTAACAGAAACTCAGTGGAAGTGTTGAGTTCAGTAAACATAGTTTAACAGAAACTCAGTGGAAGTGTTGAGTTCAGTAAACATAGTTTAACAGAAACTCAGTGGAAGTGTTGAGTTCAGTAAACATAGTTTAACAGAAACTCAGTGGAAGTGTTGAGTTCAGTAAACATAGTTTAACAGAAACTCAGTGGAAGTGTTGAGTTCAGTAAACATAGTTTAACAGAAACTCAGTGGAAGTGTTGAGTTCAGTAAACATAGTTTAACAGAAACTCAGTGGAAGTGTTGAGTTCAGTAAACATAGTTTAACAGAAACTCAGTGGAAGTGTTGAGTTCAGTAAACATAGTTTAACAGAAACTCAGTGGAAGTGTTGAGTTCAGTAAACATAGTTTAACAGAAACTCAGTGGAAGTGTTGAGTTCAGTAAACATAGTTTAACAGAAACTCAGTGGAAGTGTTGAGTTCAGTAAACATAGTTTAACAGAAACTCAGTGGAAGTGTTGAGTTCAGTAAACATAGTTTAACAGAAACTCAGTGGAAGTGTTGAGTTCAGTAAACATAGTTTAACAGAAACTCAGTGGAAGTGTTGAGTTCAGTAAACAGTGTTGAGTTCAGTAACAGAAACTCAGTGGAAGTGTTGAGTTCAGTAAACATAGTTTAACAGAAACTCAGTGGAAGTGTTGAGTTCAGTAAACATAGTTTAACAGAAACTCAGTGGAAGTGTTGAGTTCAGTAAACATAGTTTAACAGAAACTCAGTGGAAGTGTTGAGTTCAGTAAACATAGTTTAACAGAAACTCAGTGGAAGTGTTGAGTTCAGTAAACATAGTGTTAGTTCAGTAAAAACTCAGTGGAAGTGTTGAGTTCAGTAAACATAGTTTAACAGAAACTCAGTGGAAGTGTTGAGTTCAGTAAACATAGTTTAACAGAAACTCAGTGGAAGTGTTGAGTTCAGTAAACATAGTTTAACAGAAACTCAGTGGAAGTGTTGAGTTCAGTAAACATAGTTTAACAGAAACTCAGTGGAAGTGTTGAGTTCAGTAAACATAGTTTAACAGAAACTCAGTGGAAGTGTTGAGTTCAGTAAACATAGTTTAACAGAAACTCAGTGGAAGTGTTGAGTTCAGTAAACATAGTTTAACAGAAACTCAGTGGAAGTGTTGAGTTCAGTAAACATAGTTTAACAGAAACTCAGTGGAAGTGTTGAGTTCAGTAAACATAGTTTAACAGAAACTCAGTGGAAGTGTTGAGTTCAGTAAACATAGTTTAACAGAAACTCAGTGGAAGTGTTGAGTTCAGTAAACATAGTTTAACAGAAACTCAGTGGAAGTGTTGAGTTCAGTAAACATAGTTTAACAGAAACTCAGTGGAAGTGTTGAGTTCAGTAAACATAGTTTAACAGAAACTCAGTGGAAGTGTTGAGTTCAGTAAACATAGTTTAACAGAAACTCAGTGGAAGTGTTGAGTTCAGTAAACATAGTTTAACAGAAACTCAGTGGAAGTGTTGAGTTCAGTAAACATAGTTTAACAGAAACTCAGTGGAAGTGTTGAGTTCAGTAAACATAGTTTAACAGAAACTCAGTGGAAGTGTTGAGTTCAGTAAACATAGTTTAACAGAAACTCAGTGGAAGTGTTGAGTTCAGTAAACATAGTTTAACAGAAACTCAGTGGAAGTGTTGAGTTCAGTAAACATAGTTTAACAGAAACTCAGTGGAAGTGTTGAGTTCAGTAAACATAGTTTAACAGAAACTCAGTGGAAGTGTTGAGTTCAGTAAACATAGTTTAACAGAAACTCAGTGGAAGTGTTGAGTTCAGTAAACATAGTTTAACAGAAACTCAGTGGAAGTGTTGAGTTCAGTAAACATAGTTTAACAGAAACTCAGTGGAAGTGTTGAGTTCAGTAAACATAGTTTAACAGAAACTCAGTGGAAGTGTTGAGTTCAGTAAACATAGTTTAACAGAAACTCAGTGGAAGTGTTGAGTTCAGTAAACATAGTTTAACAGAAACTCAGTGGAAGTGTTGAGTTCAGTAAACATAGTTTAACAGAAACTCAGTGGAAGTGTTGAGTTCAGTAAACATAGTTTAACAGAAACTCAGTGGAAGTGTTGAGTTCAGTAAACATAGTTTAACAGAAACTCAGTGGAAGTGTTGAGTTCAGTAAACATAGTTTAACAGAAACTCAGTGGAAGTGTTGAGTTCAGTAAACATAGTTTAACAGAAACTCAGTGGAAGTGTTGAGTTCAGTAAACATAGTTTAACAGAAACTCAGTGGAAGTGTTGAGTTCAGTAAACATAGTTTAACAGAAACTCAGTGGAAGTGTTGAGTTCAGTAAACATAGTTTAACAGAAACTCAGTGGAAGTGTTGAGTTCAGTAAACATAGTTTAACAGAAACTCAGTGGAAGTGTTGAGTTCAGTAAACATAGTTTAACAGAAACTCAGTGGAAGTGTTGAGTTCAGTAAACATAGTTTAACAGAAACTCAGTGGAAGTGTTGAGTTCAGTAAACATAGTTTAACAGAAACTCAGTGGAAGTGTTGAGTTCAGTAAACATAGTTTAACAGAAACTCAGTGGAAGTGTTGAGTTCAGTAAACATAGTTTAACAGAAACTCAGTGGAAGTGTTGAGTTCAGTAAACATAGTTTAACAGAAACTCAGTGGAAGTGTTGAGTTCAGTAAACATAGTTTAACAGAAACTCAGTGGAAGTGTTGAGTTCAGTAAACATAGTTTAACAGAAACTCAGTGGAAGTGTTGAGTTCAGTAAACATAGTTTAACAGAAACTCAGTGGAAGTGTTGAGTTCAGTAAACATAGTTTAACAGAAACTCAGTGGAAGTGTTGAGTTCAGTAAACATAGTTTAACAGAAACTCAGTGGAAGTGTTGAGTTCAGTAAACATAGTTTAACAGAAACTCAGTGGAAGTGTTGAGTTCAGTAAACATAGTTTAACAGAAACTCAGTGGAAGTGTTGAGTTCAGTAAACATAGTTTAACAGAAACTCAGTGGAAGTGTTGAGTTCAGTAAACATAGTTTAACAGAAACTCAGTGGAAGTGTTGAGTTCAGTAAACATAGTTTAACAGAAACTCAGTGGAAGTGTTGAGTTCAGTAAACATAGTTTAACAGAAACTCAGTGGAAGTGTTGAGTTCAGTAAACATAGTTTAACAGAAACTCAGTGGAAGTGTTGAGTTCAGTAAACATAGTTTAACAGAAACTCAGTGGAAGTGTTGAGTTCAGTAAACATAGTTTAACAGAAACTCAGTGGAAGTGTTGAGTTCAGTAAACATAGTTTAACAGAAACTCAGTGGAAGTGTTGAGTTCAGTAAACATAGTTTAACAGAAACTCAGTGGAAGTGTTGAGTTCAGTAAACATAGTTTAACAGAAACTCAGTGGAAGTGTTGAGTTCAGTAAACATAGTTTAACAGAAACTCAGTGGAAGTGTTGAGTTCAGTAAACATAGTTTAACAGAAACTCAGTGGAAGTGTTGAGTTCAGTAAACATAGTTTAACAGAAACTCAGTGGAAGTGTTGAGTTCAGTAAACATAGTTTAACAGAAACTCAGTGGAAGTGTTGAGTTCAGTAAACATAGTTTAACAGAAACTCAGTGGAAGTGTTGAGTTCAGTAAACATAGTTTAACAGAAACTCAGTGGAAGTGTTGAGTTCAGTAAACATAGTTTAACAGAAACTCAGTGGAAGTGTTGAGTTCAGTAAACATAGTTTAACAGAAACTCAGTGGAAGTGTTGAGTTCAGTAAACATAGTTTAACAGAAACTCAGTGGAAGTGTTGAGTTCAGTAAACATAGTTTAACAGAAACTCAGTGGAAGTGTTGAGTTCAGTAAACATAGTTTAACAGAAACTCAGTGGAAGTGTTGAGTTCAGTAAACATAGTTTAACAGAAACTCAGTGGAAGTGTTGAGTTCAGTAAACATAGTTTAACAGAAACTCAGTGGAAGTGTTGAGTTCAGTGAACATAGTTTAACAGAAACTCAGTGGAAGTGTTGAGTTCAGTAAACATAGTTTAACAGAAACTCAGTGGAAGTGTTGAGTTCAGTAAACATAGTTTAACAGAAACTCAGTGGAAGTGTTGAGTTCAGTAAACATAGTTTAACAGAAACTCAGTGGAAGTGTTGAGTTCAGTAAACATAGTTTAACAGAAACTCAGTGGAAGTGTTGAGTTCAGTAAACATAGTTTAACAGAAACTCAGTGGAAGTGTTGAGTTCAGTAAACATAGTTTAACAGAAACTCAGTGGAAGTGTTGAGTTCAGTAAACATAGTTTAACAGAAACTCAGTGGAAGTGTTGAGTTCAGTAAACATAGTTTAACAGAAACTCAGTGGAAGTGTTGAGTTCAGTAAACATAGTTTAACAGAAACTCAGTGGAAGTGTTGAGTTCAGTAAACATAGTTTAACAGAAACTCAGTGGAAGTGTTGAGTTCAGTAAACATAGTTTAACAGAAACTCAGTGGAAGTGTTGAGTTCAGTAAACATAGTTTAACAGAAACTCAGTGGAAGTGTTGAGTTCAGTAAACATAGTTTAACAGAAACTCAGTGGAAGTGTTGAGTTCAGTAAACATAGTTTAACAGAAACTCAGTGGAAGTGTTGAGTTCAGTAAACATAGTTTAACAGAAACTCAGTGGAAGTGTTGAGTTCAGTAAACATAGTTTAACAGAAACTCAGTGGAAGTGTTGAGTTCAGTAAACATAGTTTAACAGAAACTCAGTGGAAGTGTTGAGTTCAGTAAACATAGTTTAACAGAAACTCAGTGGAAGTGTTGAGTTCAGTAAACATAGTTTAACAGAAACTCAGTGGAAGTGTTGAGTTCAGTAAACATAGTTTAACAGAAACTCAGTGGAAGTGTTGAGTTCAGTAAACATAGTTTAACAGAAACTCAGTGGAAGTGTTGAGTTCAGTAAACATAGTTTAACAGAAACTCAGTGGAAGTGTTGAGTTCAGTAAACATAGTTTAACAGAAACTCAGTGGAAGTGTTGAGTTCAGTAAACATAGTTTAACAGAAACTCAGTGGAAGTGTTGAGTTCAGTAAACATAGTTTAACAGAAACTCAGTGGAAGTGTTGAGTTCAGTAAACATAGTTTAACAGAAACTCAGTGGAAGTGTTGAGTTCAGTAAACATAGTTTAACAGAAACTCAGTGGAAGTGTTGAGTTCAGTAAACATAGTTTAACAGAAACTCAGTGGAAGTGTTGAGTTCAGTAAACATAGTTTAACAGAAACTCAGTGGAAGTGTTGAGTTCAGTAAACATAGTTTAACAGAAACTCAGTGGAAGTGTTGAGTTCAGTGAACATAGTTTAACAGAAACTCAGTGGAAGTGTTGAGTTCAGTAAACATAGTTTAACAGAAACTCAGTGGAAGTGTTGAGTTCAGTAAACATAGTTTAACAGAAACTCAGTGGAAGTGTTGAGTTCAGTAAACATAGTTTAACAGAAACTCAGTGGAAGTGTTGAGTTCAGTAAACATAGTTTAACAGAAACTCAGTGGAAGTGTTGAGTTCAGTAAACATAGTTTAACAGAAACTCAGTGGAAGTGTTGAGTTCAGTAAACATAGTTTAACAGAAACTCAGTGGAAGTGTTGAGTTCAGTAAACATAGTTTAACAGAAACTCAGTGGAAGTGTTGAGTTCAGTAAACATAGTTTAACAGAAACTCAGTGGAAGTGTTGAGTTCAGTAAACATAGTTTAACAGAAACTCAGTGGAAGTGTTGAGTTCAGTAAACATAGTTTAACAGAAACTCAGTGGAAGTGTTGAGTTCAGTAACAGAAACATAGTTTAACAGAAACTCAGTGGAACTCAGTGTTGAGTTCAGTAAACATAGTTTAACAGAAACTCAGTGGAAGTGTTGAGTTCAGTAAACATAGTTTAACAGAAACTCAGTGGAAGTGTTGAGTTCAGTAAACATAGTTTAACAGAAACTCAGTGGAAGTGTTGAGTTCAGTAAACATAGTTTAACAGAAACTCAGTGGAAGTGTTGAGTTCAGTAAACATAGTTTAACAGAAACTCAGTGGAAGTGTTGAGTTCAGTAAACATAGTTTAACAGAAACTCAGTGGAAGTGTTGAGTTCAGTAAACATAGTTTAACAGAAACTCAGTGGAAGTGTTGAGTTCAGTAAACATAGTTTAACAGAAACTCAGTGGAAGTGTTGAGTTCAGTAAACATAGTTTAACAGAAACTCAGTGGAAGTGTTGAGTTCAGTAAACATAGTTTAACAGAAACTCAGTGGAAGTGTTGAGTTCAGTAAACATAGTTTAACAGAAACTCAGTGGAAGTGTTGAGTTCAGTAAACATAGTTTAACAGAAACTCAGTGGAAGTGTTGAGTTCAGTAAACATAGTTTAACAGAAACTCAGTGGAAGTGTTGAGTTCAGTAAACATAGTTTAACAGAAACTCAGTGGAAGTGTTGAGTTCAGTAAACATAGTTTAACAGAAACTCAGTGGAAGTGTTGAGTTCAGTAAACATAGTTTAACAGAAACTCAGTGGAAGTGTTGAGTTCAGTAAACATAGTTTAACAGAAACTCAGTGGAAGTGTTGAGTTCAGTGAACATAGTTTAACAGAAACTCAGTGGAAGTGTTGAGTTCAGTAAACATAGTTTAACAGAAACTCAGTGGAAGTGTTGAGTTCAGTAAACATAGTTTAACAGAAACTCAGTGGAAGTGTTGAGTTCAGTAAACATAGTTTAACAGAAACTCAGTGGAAGTGTTGAGTTCAGTAAACATAGTTTAACAGAAACTCAGTGGAAGTGTTGAGTTCAGTAAACATAGTTTAACAGAAACTCAGTGGAAGTGTTGAGTTCAGTAAACATAGTTTAACAGAAACTCAGTGGAAGTGTTGAGTTCAGTAAACATAGTTTAACAGAAACTCAGTGGAAGTGTTGAGTTCAGTAAACATAGTTTAACAGAAACTCAGTGGAAGTGTTGAGTTCAGTAAACATAGTTTAACAGAAACTCAGTGGAAGTGTTGAGTTCAGTAAACATAGTTTAACAGAAACTCAGTGGAAGTGTTGAGTTCAGTAAACATAGTTTAACAGAAACTCAGTGGAAGTGTTGAGTTCAGTAAACATAGTTTAACAGAAACTCAGTGGAAGTGTTGAGTTCAGTAAACATAGTTTAACAGAAACTCAGTGGAAGTGTTGAGTTCAGTAAACATAGTTTAACAGAAACTCAGTGGAAGTGTTGAGTTCAGTGAACATAGTTTAACAGAAACTCAGTGGAAGTGTTGAGTTCAGTAAACATAGTTTAACAGAAACTCAGTGGAAGTGTTGAGTTCAGTAAACATAGTTTAACAGAAACTCAGTGGAAGTGTTGAGTTCAGTAAACATAGTTTAACAGAAACTCAGTGGAAGTGTTGAGTTCAGTAAACATAGTTTAACAGAAACTCAGTGGAAGTGTTGAGTTCAGTAAACATAGTTTAACAGAAACTCAGTGGAAGTGTTGAGTTCAGTGAACATAGTTTAACAGAAACTCAGTGGAAGTGTTGAGTTCAGTAAACATAGTTTAACAGAAACTCAGTGGAAGTGTTGAGTTCAGTGAACATAGTTTAACAGAAACTCAGTGGAAGTGTTGAGTTCAGTAAACATAGTTTAACAGAAACTCAGTGGAAGTGTTGAGTTCAGTAAACATAGTTTAACAGAAACTCAGTGGAAGTGTTGAGTTCAGTAAACATAGTTTAACAGAAACTCAGTGGAAGTGTTGAGTTCAGTAAACATAGTTTAACAGAAACTCAGTGGAAGTGTTGAGTTCAGTAAACATAGTTTAACAGAAACTCAGTGGAAGTGTTGAGTTCAGTAAACATAGTTTAACAGAAACTCAGTGGAAGTGTTGAGTTCAGTAAACATAGTTTAACAGAAACTCAGTGGAAGTGTTGAGTTCAGTAAACATAGTTTAACAGAAACTCAGTGGAAGTGTTGAGTTCAGTAAACATAGTTTAACAGAAACTCAGTGGAAGTGTTGAGTTCAGTAAACATAGTTTAACAGAAACTCAGTGGAAGTGTTGAGTTCAGTAAACATAGTTTAACAGAAACTCAGTGGAAGTGTTGAGTTCAGTAAACATAGTTTAACAGAAACTCAGTGGAAGTGTTGAGTTCAGTAAACATAGTTTAACAGAAACTCAGTGGAAGTGTTGAGTTCAGTAAACATAGTTTAACAGAAACTCAGTGGAAGTGTTGAGTTCAGTAAACATAGTTTAACAGAAACTCAGTGGAAGTGTTGAGTTCAGTAAACATAGTTTAACAGAAACTCAGTGGAAGTGTTGAGTTCAGTAAACATAGTTTAACAGAAACTCAGTGGAAGTGTTGAGTTCAGTGAACATAGTTTAACAGAAACTCAGTGGAAGTGTTGAGTTCAGTAAACATAGTTTAACAGAAACTCAGTGGAAGTGTTGAGTTCAGTAAACATAGTTTAACAGAAACTCAGTGGAAGTGTTGAGTTCAGTAAACATAGTTTAACAGAAACTCAGTGGAAGTGTTGAGTTCAGTAAACATAGTTTAACAGAAACTCAGTGGAAGTGTTGAGTTCAGTAAACATAGTTTAACAGAAACTCAGTGGAAGTGTTGAGTTCAGTAAACATAGTTTAACAGAAACTCAGTGGAAGTGTTGAGTTCAGTGAACATAGTTTAACAGAAACTCAGTGGAAGTGTTGAGTTCAGTGAACATAGTTTAACAGAAACTCAGTGGAAGTGTTGAGTTCAGTAAACATAGTTTAACAGAAACTCAGTGGAAGTGTTGAGTTCAGTAAACATAGTTTAACAGAAACTCAGTGGAAGTGTTGAGTTCAGTAAACATAGTTTAACAGAAACTCAGTGGAAGTGTTGAGTTCAGTAAACATAGTTTAACAGAAACTCAGTGGAAGTGTTGAGTTCAGTAAACATAGTTTAACAGAAACTCAGTGGAAGTGTTGAGTTCAGTAAACATAGTTTAACAGAAACTCAGTGGAAGTGTTGAGTTCAGTAAACATAGTTTAACAGAAACTCAGTGGAAGTGTTGAGTTCAGTAAACATAGTTTAACAGAAACTCAGTGGAAGTGTTGAGTTCAGTAAACATAGTTTAACAGAAACTCAGTGGAAGTGTTGAGTTCAGTAAAACATAGTTTAACAGAAACTCAGTGGAAGTGTTGAGTTCAGTAAACATAGTTTAACAGAAACTCAGTGGAAGTGTTGAGTTCAGTAAACATAGTTTAACAGAAACTCAGTGGAAGTGTTGAGTTCAGTAAACATAGTTTAACAGAAACTCAGTGGAAGTGTTGAGTTCAGTAAACATAGTTTAACAGAAACTCAGTGGAAGTGTTGAGTTCAGTAAACATAGTTTAACAGAAACTCAGTGGAAGTGTTGAGTTCAGTAAACATAGTTTAACAGAAACTCAGTGGAAGTGTTGAGTTCAGTAAACATAGTTTAACAGAAACTCAGTGGAAGTGTTGAGTTCAGTAAACATAGTTTAACAGAAACTCAGTGGAAGTGTTGAGTTCAGTAAACATAGTTTAACAGAAACTCAGTGGAAGTGTTGAGTTCAGTAAACATAGTTTAACAGAAACTCAGTGGAAGTGTTGAGTTCAGTAAACATAGTTTAACAGAAACTCAGTGGAAGTGTTGAGTTCAGTAAACATAGTTTAACAGAAACTCAGTGGAAGTGTTGAGTTCAGTAAACATAGTTTAACAGAAACTCAGTGGAAGTGTTGAGTTCAGTGAACATAGTTTAACAGAAACTCAGTGGAAGTGTTGAGTTCAGTAAACATAGTTTAACAGAAACTCAGTGAAGTGTTGAGTTCAGTAAACATAGTTTAACAGAAACTCAGTGGAAGTGTTGAGTTCAGTGAACATAGTTTAACAGAAACTCAGTGGAAGTGTTGAGTTCAGTAAACATAGTTTAACAGAAACTCAGTGGAAGTGTTGAGTTCAGTAAACATAGTTTAACAGAAACTCAGTGGAAGTGTTGAGTTCAGTAAACATAGTTTAACAGAAACTCAGTGGAAGTGTTGAGTTCAGTAAACATAGTTTAACAGAAACTCAGTGGAAGTGTTGAGTTCAGTAAACATAGTTTAACAGAAACTCAGTGGAAGTGTTGAGTTCAGTAAACATAGTTTAACAGAAACTCAGTGGAAGTGTTGAGTTCAGTAAACATAGTTTAACAGAAACTCAGTGGAAGTGTTGAGTTCAGTAAACATAGTTTAACAGAAACTCAGTGGAAGTGTTGAGTTCAGTAAACATAGTTTAACAGAAACTCAGTGGAAGTGTTGAGTTCAGTAAACATAGTTTAACAGAAACTCAGTGGAAGTGTTGAGTTCAGTAAACATAGTTTAACAGAAACTCAGTGGAAGTGTTGAGTTCAGTAAACATAGTTTAACAGAAACTCAGTGGAAGTGTTGAGTTCAGTGAACATAGTTTAACAGAAACTCAGTGGAAGTGTTGAGTTCAGTAAACATAGTTTAACAGAAACTCAGTGGAAGTGTTGAGTTCAGTAAACATAGTTTAACAGAAACTCAGTGGAAGTGTTGAGTTCAGTAAACATAGTTTAACAGAAACTCAGTGGAAGTGTTGAGTTCAGTAAACATAGTTTAACAGAAACTCAGTGGAAGTGTTGAGTTCAGTAAACATAGTTTAACAGAAACTCAGTGGAAGTGTTGAGTTCAGTAAACATAGTTTAACAGAAACTCAGTGGAAGTGTTGAGTTCAGTAAACATAGTTTAACAGAAACTCAGTGGAAGTGTTGAGTTCAGTAAACATAGTTTAACAGAAACTCAGTGGAAGTGTTGAGTTCAGTGAACATAGTTTAACAGAAACTCAGTGGAAGTGTTGAGTTCATGGTAAACTCAGTGAAGTGTTGAAGTAAAAAACATAGCAAACTCAGTAGAAGTGTTGAGTTCAGTGAACATAGTTTAACAGAAACTCAGTGGAAGTGTTGAGTTCAGTAAACATTGTTTAACAGAGACTCAGTGGAGGTGTTGAGTTCGTTAAACATAGTTACAACAGAAACTCAGTGGTAAGTGTTGAGTTCAGTGACATAGTTTAACAGAAACTCAGTGGAAGTGTTGAGTTCAGCTGCGCAGAACATAGTTTAACTATGGGAAACTCAAGCTATTCATTCGAGATTCGAACTTCAACGGTGAACTATCATTCTGAACAAACTATTTTGCCATTCTCTTTATTATAATTTACTTTCGTATACTGAGCTACTCCACTATTCTGTTTCCTTTTCGACTACTGGTGCTTTCACTGATTTCTTGACCGCTGCTGTGCCAACGCGCTCATTTGACCAGCACCGTTAACTCGCACCCGGTTTCGTTAATATGTTCGCTGAACTCACTGAGTTTCTGTTAAAACTGTTTTCGACATTCGTGTCGGCATGGCGCAGAATGACTCGGCGAATATCCGCTTGGTGAAATTGTTTGCAGACAAACTTCGCTGAACTCGGCGCTGTTGGTGCCGTTCGCTGAACTCGAGGAAGTGCTCACGCTGTTGCGCGCTGCTGCTTTGTCGCGGCTGGTCAGCGCTCGGGCAGTCGCCCGGACTGTTTGGTCGGCGTTTTCTGTGCCTTGTGTTTTGCACTCGCCATTTCTGGGCCAGTATGGTGCGAACTCAGCTTTAGTTTATGTTAACTCACTGATTTCTGGCTTCCACGCCAGTGTGTTCGCGAACTCGGCGTTTCACTGAGTTTCTGGGCAGTAGCACTTTCAGCTCCGCTTTCTCACTGGCTTATCGTTGGGTGAACTCGCTCTTGACCAGCTTTGGTGATTTTCACGCTGTGTTTCGGGCAGGCTGAACTCGCTGAGTTCGACCAGGCGCAGAACTGAGCTATGGAAGAACCGCCCAAACTCCCTTCCAGTGGTTTTCTGACCCAGTATGTTTGCTGAACTAACGCTTCTGCTGGTCAACACCGAACTCCAGCTATGATTGCTGTTCGCTCGCCGCCAGCCTTTCCACTGAGGTTTCTGGGTAAACTTCCTTTCAGCGCTGTTTCACTGCTGGTTTCGGCACTCACTGGTTTTTTGCTATTTCAGCTGGTTCAACAACAGGTTGAAGCGGCTGCTGCCATCCCGGTTTCCGCCACCGACGTATTATATTTTGTGCTCCAAAACATATTGTCATTTTCAGTATGTTCGCGAACTCAAATTGCACTCAAACGGTTCCAGGCCTTCCGCATGTTGCGAACTCCTTCACTGAGTTTCTGTTAATGTGTTTGCGAATTTGGTCTGTTGACTATGTTTATTGACACTGATTTCTGTTGAAAGCATGTTTTGCGGTTATGGGCCAAACTCAGCGTTCATTAGTCCCGCGGTTTCTTTTAAACGTGTTCGCACAATCGGCTGCACTCTGAAACTGTTTCGAGCTCAACGACCTGAGTTTTCTGTGCCATGTTCGTGAAACTCGGCTTCCGCGGTTTCTGGTGTAAGCTTTCAAAACTCACATACTTGAGTTTTTCAGCCCTTCGCGCAGGTTCACCGTTGAAGCTAATTTTGCTGACTCAACGCGGTTCTCGTTATTCACGCCAGTGGGCCGTGATGCTGGCATCGGCTGCTGCTGTTGCTGCGCGAACTCAGGCACAACGCAGACTCCCACTCGCTGTTGGCCCAAATAACGCGACTATGTTTTGCCGACTGTTTCCCGCTACAACTTCCCGAGTTTCAGTTCGCGGTGAGAACTCGGCACTTCTCGATAAACAGCGTGTTTTGCCTCGGCAGAGATTCTGACCAGGCACATTCTTTGAGTTTCACCGTTAACTGCACTACCTTCGCGGTGTGACTGTGCCAGGCGGCGTTAGCTATGTTGCTGCGCTGATTTCTGTTGAACGACTCGGCTGTTCGCTGGTTTTCAGCCGCTTGTCACGCGCTGAGTTTCTGTTAAACTATGTTTACTGAACTCAACACTTCCACTGAGTTTCTGTTAAACTATGTTCACTGAACTCAACACTTCCACTGAGTTTCTGTTAAACTATGTTTACTGAACTCAACACTTCCACTGAGTTTCTGTTAAACTATGTTTACTGAACTCAACACTTCCACTGAGTTTCTGTTAAACTATGTTTACTGAACTCAACACTTCCACTGAGTTTCTGTTAAACTATGTTTCACTGAACTCAACACTTCCACTGAGTTTCTGTTAAACTATGTTTACTGAACTCAACACTTCCACTGAGTTTCTGTTAAACTATGTTTACTGAACTCAACACTTCCACTGAGTTTCTGTTAAACTATGTTTACTGAACTCAACACTTCCACTGAGTTTCTGTTAAACTATGTTTACTGAACTCAACACTTCCACTGAGTTTCTGTTAAACTATGTTTACTGAACTCAACACTTCCACTGAGTTTCTGTTAAACTATGTTTACTGAACTCAACACTTCCACTGAGTTTCTGTTAAACTATGTTCACTGAACTCAACACTTCCACTGAGTTTCTGTTAAACTATGTTTACTGAACTCAACACTTCCACTGAGTTTCTGTTAAACTATGTTTACTGAACTCAACACTTCCACTGAGTTTCTGTTAAACTATGTTTACTGAACTCAACACTTCCACTGAGTTTCTGTTAAACTATGTTCACTGAACTCAACACTTCCACTGAGTTTCTGTTAAACTATGTTCACTGAACTCAACACTTCCACTGAGTTTCTGTTAAACTATGTTTACTGAACTCAACACTTCCACTGAGTTTCTGTTAAACTATGTTTACTGAACTCAACACTTCCACTGAGTTTCTGTTAAACTATGTTTACTGAACTCAACACTTCCACTGAGTTTCTGTTAAACTATGTTTACTGAACTCAACACTTCCACTGAGTTTCTGTTAAACTATGTTTACTGAACTCAACACTTCCACTGAGTTTCTGTTAAACTATGTTTACTGAACTCAACACTTCCACTGAGTTTCTGTTAAACTATGTTTACTGAACTCAACACTTCCACTGAGTTTCTGTTAAACTATGTTTACTGAACTCAACACTTCCACTGAGTTTCTGTTAAACTATGTTTACTGAACTCAACACTTCCACTGAGTTTCTGTTAAACTATGTTTACTGAACTCAACACTTCCACTGAGTTTCTGTTAAACTATGTTTACTGAACTCAACACTTCCACTGAGTTTCTGTTAAACTATGTTTACTGAACTCAACACTTCCACTGAGTTTCTGTTAAACTATGTTTACTGAACTCAACACTTCCACTGAGTTTCTGTTAAACTATGTTTACTGAACTCAACACTTCCACTGAGTTTCTGTTAAACTATGTTTACTGAACTCAACACTTCCACTGAGTTTCTGTTAAACTATGTTTACTGAACTCAACACTTCCACTGAGTTTCTTTAAACTATGTTTACCGAACTCAACACTTCCACTGAGTTTCTGTTAAATATGTTTATGTTCACTGAACTCAACACTTCCACTGAGTTTCTGTTCAACTATGTTTACTGAACTCAACACTTTCACTGAGTTTCTGTTAAACTATGTTTACCGAACTCAACACTTCCACTGAGTTTCTGTTCAACTATGTTTACTGAACTCAACACTTCCACTGAGTTTCTGTTAAACTATGTTTACTGAACTCAACACTTCCACTGAGTTTCTGTTAAACTATGTTTACTGAACTCAACACTTCCACTGAGTTTCTGTTAAACTATGTTTACTGAACTCAACACTTCCACTGAGTTTCTGTTAAACTATGTTTACTGAACTCAACACTTCCACTGAGTTTCTGTTAAACTATGTTTACTGAACTCAACACTTCCACTGAGTTTCTGTTCAACTATGTTTACTGAACTCAACACTTCCACTGAGTTTCTGTTAAACTATGTTTACTGAACTAAACACTTCCACTGAGTTTCTGTTAAACTATGTTTACTGAACTCAACACTTCCACTGAGTTTCTGTTAAACTATGTTTACTGAACTCAACACTTCCACTGAGTTTCTGTTAAACTATGTTTACTGAACTCAACACTTCCACTGAGTTTCTGTTAAACTATGTTTACTGAACTCAACACTTCCACTGAGTTTCTGTTAAACTATGTTTACTGAACTCAACACTTCCACTGAGTTTCTGTTAAACTATGTTTACTGAACTCAACACTTCCACTGAGTTTCTGTTAAACTATGTTTACTGAACTCAACACTTCCACTGAGTTTCTGTTAAACTATGTTTACTGAACTCAACACTTCCACTGAGTTTCTGTTAAACTATGTTTACTGAACTCAACACTTCCACTGAGTTTCTGTTAAACTATGTTTACTGAACTCAACACTTCCACTGAGTTTCTGTTAAACTATGTTTACTGAACTCAACACTTCCACTGAGTTTCTGTTAAACTATGTTTACTGAACTCAACACTTCCACTGAGTTTCTGTTAAACTATGTTTACTGAACTCAACACTTCCACTGAGTTTCTGTTAAACTATGTTCACTGAACTCAACACTTCCACTGAGTTTCTGTTAAACTATGTTTACTGAACTCAACACTTCCACTGAGTTTCTGTTAAACTATGTTTACTGAACTCAACACTTCCACTGAGTTTCTGTTAAACTATGTTTACTGAACTCAACACTTCCACTGAGTTTCTGTTAAACTATGTTTACTGAACTCAACACTTCCACTGAGTTTCTGTTAAACTATGTTTACTGAACTCAACACTTCCACTGAGTTTCTGTTAAACTATGTTTACTGAACTCAACACTTCCACTGAGTTTCTGTTAAACTATGTTTACTGAACTCAACACTTCCACTGAGTTTCTGTTAAACTATGTTTACTGAACTCAACACTTCCACTGAGTTTCTGTTAAACTATGTTTACTGAACTCAACACTTCCACTGAGTTTCTGTTAAACTATGTTTACTGAACTCAACACTTCCACTGAGTTTCTGTTAAACTATGTTCACTGAACTCAACACTTCCACTGAGTTTCTGTTAAACTATGTTTACTGAACTCAACACTTCCACTGAGTTTCTGTTAAACTATGTTTACTGAACTCAACACTTCCACTGAGTTTCTGTTAAACTATGTTTACTGAACTCAACACTTCCACTGAGTTTCTGTTAAACTATGTTTACTGAACTCAACACTTCCACTGAGTTTCTGTTAAACTATGTTTACTGAACTCAACACTTCCACTGAGTTTCTGTTAAACTATGTTTACTGAACTCAACACTTCCACTGAGTTTCTGTTAAACTATGTTTACTGAACTCAACACTTCCACTGAGTTTCTGTTAAACTATGTTCACTGAACTCAACACTTCCACTGAGTTTCTGTTAAACTATGTTTACTGAACTCAACACTTCCACTGAGTTTCTGTTAAACTATGTTTACTGAACTCAACACTTCCACTGAGTTTCTGTTAAACTATGTTTACTGAACTCAACACTTCCACTGAGTTTCTGTTAAACTATGTTTACTGAACTCAACACTTCCACTGAGTTTCTGTTAAACTATGTTCACTGAACTCAACACTTCCACTGAGTTTCTGTTAAACTATGTTTACTGAACTCAACACTTCCACTGAGTTTCTGTTAAACTATGTTTACTGAACTCAACACTTCCACTGAGTTTCTGTTAAACTATGTTTACTGAACTCAACACTTCCACTGAGTTTCTGTTAAACTATGTTTACTGAACTCAACACTTCCACTGAGTTTCTGTTAAACTATGTTTACTGAACTCAACACTTCCACTGAGTTTCTGTTAAACTATGTTTACTGAACTCAACACTTCCACTGAGTTTCTGTTAAACTATGTTTACTGAACTCAACACTTCCACTGAGTTTCTGTTAAACTATGTTTACTGAACTCAACACTTCCACTGAGTTTCTGTTAAACTATGTTTACTGAACTCAACACTTCCACTGAGTTTCTGTTAAACTATGTTTACTGAACTCAACACTTCCACTGAGTTTCTGTTAAACTATGTTTACTGAACTCAACACTTCCACTGAGTTTCTGTTAAACTATGTTCACTGAACTCAACACTTCCACTGAGTTTCTGTTAAACTATGTTTACTGAACTCAACACTTCCACTGAGTTTCTGTTAAACTATGTTTACTGAACTCAACACTTCCACTGAGTTTCTGTTAAACTATGTTTACTGAACTCAACACTTCCACTGAGTTTCTGTTAAACTATGTTTACTGAACTCAACACTTCCACTGAGTTTCTGTTAAACTATGTTTACTGAACTCAACACTTCCACTGAGTTTCTGTTAAACTATGTTTACTGAACTCAACACTTCCACTGAGTTTCTGTTAAACTATGTTTACTGAACTCAACACTTCCACTGAGTTTCTGTTAAACTATGTTTACTGAACTCAACACTTCCACTGAGTTTCTGTTAAACTATGTTTACTGAACTCAACACTTCCACTGAGTTTCTGTTAAACTATGTTTACTGAACTCAACACTTCCACTGAGTTTCTGTTAAACTATGTTTACTGAACTCAACACTTCCACTGAGTTTCTGTTAAACTATGTTTACTGAACTCAACACTTCCACTGAGTTTCTGTTAAACTATGTTTACTGAACTCAACACTTCCACTGAGTTTCTGTTAAACTATGTTTACTGAACTCAACACTTCCACTGAGTTTCTGTTAAACTATGTTTACTGAACTCAACACTTCCACTGAGTTTCTGTTAAACTATGTTTACTGAACTCAACACTTCCACTGAGTTTCTGTTAAACTATGTTTACTGAACTCAACACTTCCACTGAGTTTCTGTTAAACTATGTTTACTGAACTCAACACTTCCACTGAGTTTCTGTTAAACTATGTTTACTGAACTCAACACTTCCACTGAGTTTCTGTTAAACTATGTTTACTGAACTCAACACTTCCACTGAGTTTCTGTTAAACTATGTTTACTGAACTCAACACTTCCACTGAGTTTCTGTTAAACTATGTTTACTGAACTCAACACTTCCACTGAGTTTCTGTTAAACTATGTTTACTGAACTCAACACTTCCACTGAGTTTCTGTTAAACTATGTTTACTGAACTCAACACTTCCACTGAGTTTCTGTTAAACTATGTTTACTGAACTCAACACTTCCACTGAGTTTCTGTTAAACTATGTTTACTGAACTCAACACTTCCACTGAGTTTCTGTTAAACTATGTTTACTGAACTCAACACTTCCACTGAGTTTCTGTTAAACTATGTTTACTGAACTCAACACTTCCACTGAGTTTCTGTTAAACTATGTTTACTGAACTCAACACTTCCACTGAGTTTCTGTTAAACTATGTTTACTGAACTCAACACTTCCACTGAGTTTCTGTTAAACTATGTTTACTGAACTCAACACTTCCACTGAGTTTCTGTTAAACTATGTTTACTGAACTCAACACTTCCACTGAGTTTCTGTTAAACTATGTTTACTGAACTCAACACTTCCACTGAGTTTCTGTTAAACTATGTTTACTGAACTCAACACTTCCACTGAGTTTCTGTTAAACTATGTTTACTGAACTCAACACTTCCACTGAGTTTCTGTTAAACTATGTTTACTGAACTCAACACTTCCACTGAGTTTCTGTTAAACTATGTTCACTGAACTCAACACTTCCACTGAGTTTCTGTTAAACTATGTTTACTGAACTCAACACTTCCACTGAGTTTCTGTTAAACTATGTTTACTGAACTCAACACTTCCACTGAGTTTCTGTTAAACTATGTTTACTGAACTCAACACTTCCACTGAGTTTCTGTTAAACTATGTTCACTGAACTCAACACTTCCACTGAGTTTCTGTTAAACTATGTTCACTGAACTCAACACTTCCACTGAGTTTCTGTTAAACTATGTTTACTGAACTCAACACTTCCACTGAGTTTCTGTTAAACTATGTTTACTGAACTCAACACTTCCACTGAGTTTCTGTTAAACTATGTTTACTGAACTCAACACTTCCACTGAGTTTCTGTTAAACTATGTTTACTGAACTCAACACTTCCACTGAGTTTCTGTTAAACTATGTTTACTGAACTCAACACTTCCACTGAGTTTCTGTTAAACTATGTTTACTGAACTCAACACTTCCACTGAGTTTCTGTTAAACTATGTTTACTGAACTCAACACTTCCACTGAGTTTCTGTTAAACTATGTTTACTGAACTCAACACTTCCACTGAGTTTCTGTTAAACTATGTTTACTGAACTCAACACTTCCACTGAGTTTCTGTTAAACTATGTTTACTGAACTCAACACTTCCACTGAGTTTCTGTTAAACTATGTTTACTGAACTCAACACTTCCACTGAGTTTCTGTTAAACTATGTTTACTGAACTCAACACTTCCACTGAGTTTCTGTTAAACTATGTTTACTGAACTCAACACTTCCACTGAGTTTCTGTTAAACTATGTTTACTGAACTCAACACTTCCACTGAGTTTCTGTTAAACTATGTTTACTGAACTCAACACTTCCACTGAGTTTCTGTTAAACTATGTTTACTGAACTCAACACTTCCACTGAGTTTCTGTTAAACTATGTTTACTGAACTCAACACTTCCACTGAGTTTCTGTTAAACTATGTTTACTGAACTCAACACTTCCACTGAGTTTCTGTTAAACTATGTTTACTGAACTCAACACTTCCACTGAGTTTCTGTTAAACTATGTTTACTGAACTCAACACTTCCACTGAGTTTCTGTTAAACTATGTTTACTGAACTCAACACTTCCACTGAGTTTCTGTTAAACTATGTTTACTGAACTCAACACTTCCACTGAGTTTCTGTTAAACTATGTTTACTGAACTCAACACTTCCACTGAGTTTCTGTTAAACTATGTTTACTGAACTCAACACTTCCACTGAGTTTCTGTTAAACTATGTTTACTGAACTCAACACTTCCACTGAGTTTCTGTTAAACTATGTTTACTGAACTCAACACTTCCACTGAGTTTCTGTTAAACTATGTTTACTGAACTCAACACTTCCACTGAGTTTCTGTTAAACTATGTTTACTGAACTCAACACTTCCACTGAGTTTCTGTTAAACTATGTTTACTGAACTCAACACTTCCACTGAGTTTCTGTTAAACTATGTTTACTGAACTCAACACTTCCACTGAGTTTCTGTTAAACTATGTTTACTGAACTCAACACTTCCACTGAGTTTCTGTTAAACTATGTTTACTGAACTCAACACTTCCACTGAGTTTCTGTTAAACTATGTTTACTGAACTCAACACTTCCACTGAGTTTCTGTTAAACTATGTTTACTGAACTCAACACTTCCACTGAGTTTCTGTTAAACTATGTTTACTGAACTCAACACTTCCACTGAGTTTCTGTTAAACTATGTTTACTGAACTCAACACTTCCACTGAGTTTCTGTTAAACTATGTTTACTGAACTCAACACTTCCACTGAGTTTCTGTTAAACTATGTTTACTGAACTCAACACTTCCACTGAGTTTCTGTTAAACTATGTTTACTGAACTCAACACTTCCACTGAGTTTCTGTTAAACTATGTTTACTGAACTCAACACTTCCACTGAGTTTCTGTTAAACTATGTTTACTGAACTCAACACTTCCACTGAGTTTCTGTTAAACTATGTTTACTGAACTCAACACTTCCACTGAGTTTCTGTTAAACTATGTTTACTGAACTCAACACTTCCACTGAGTTTCTGTTAAACTATGTTTACTGAACTCAACACTTCCACTGAGTTTCTGTTAAACTATGTTTACTGAACTCAACACTTCCACTGAGTTTCTGTTAAACTATGTTTACTGAACTCAACACTTCCACTGAGTTTCTGTTAAACTATGTTTACTGAACTCAACACTTCCACTGAGTTTCTGTTAAACTATGTTTACTGAACTCAACACTTCCACTGAGTTTCTGTTAAACTATGTTTACTGAACTCAACACTTCCACTGAGTTTCTGTTAAACTATGTTTACTGAACTCAACACTTCCACTGAGTTTCTGTTAAACTATGTTTACTGAACTCAACACTTCCACTGAGTTTCTGTTAAACTATGTTTACTGAACTCAACACTTCCACTGAGTTTCTGTTAAACTATGTTTACTGAACTCAACACTTCCACTGAGTTTCTGTTAAACTATGTTTACTGAACTCAACACTTCCACTGAGTTTCTGTTAAACTATGTTTACTGAACTCAACACTTCCACTGAGTTTCTGTTAAACTATGTTTACTGAACTCAACACTTCCACTGAGTTTCTGTTAAACTATGTTTACTGAACTCAACACTTCCACTGAGTTTCTGTTAAACTATGTTTACTGAACTCAACACTTCCACTGAGTTTCTGTTAAACTATGTTTACTGAACTCAACACTTCCACTGAGTTTCTGTTAAACTATGTTTACTGAACTCAACACTTCCACTGAGTTTCTGTTAAACTATGTTTACTGAACTCAACACTTCCACTGAGTTTCTGTTAAACTATGTTTACTGAACTCAACACTTCCACTGAGTTTCTGTTAAACTATGTTTACTGAACTCAACACTTCCACTGAGTTTCTGTTAAACTATGTTTACTGAACTCAACACTTCCACTGAGTTTCTGTTAAACTATGTTTACTGAACTCAACACTTCCACTGAGTTTCTGTTAAACTATGTTTACTGAACTCAACACTTCCACTGAGTTTCTGTTAAACTATGTTTACTGAACTCAACACTTCCACTGAGTTTCTGTTAAACTATGTTTACTGAACTCAACACTTCCACTGAGTTTCTGTTAAACTATGTTCACTGAACTCAACACTTCCACTGAGTTTCTGTTAAACTATGTTTACTGAACTCAACACTTCCACTGAGTTTCTGTTAAACTATGTTTACTGAACTCAACACTTCCACTGAGTTTCTGTTAAACTATGTTTACTGAACTCAACACTTCCACTGAGTTTCTGTTAAACTATGTTTACTGAACTCAACACTTCCACTGAGTTTCTGTTAAACTATGTTTACTGAACTCAACACTTCCACTGAGTTTCTGTTAAACTATGTTTACTGAACTCAACACTTCCACTGAGTTTCTGTTAAACTATGTTTACTGAACTCAACACTTCCACTGAGTTTCTGTTAAACTATGTTTACTGAACTCAACACTTCCACTGAGTTTCTGTTAAACTATGTTTACTGAACTCAACACTTCCACTGAGTTTCTGTTAAACTATGTTTACTGAACTCAACACTTCCACTGAGTTTCTGTTAAACTATGTTTACTGAACTCAACACTTCCACTGAGTTTCTGTTAAACTATGTTTACTGAACTCAACACTTCCACTGAGTTTCTGTTAAACTATGTTTCACTGAACTCAACACTTCCACTGAGTTTCTGTTAAACTATGTTTACTGAACTCAACACTTCCACTGAGTTTCTGTTAAACTATGTTTACTGAACTCAACACTTCCACTGAGTTTCTGTTAAACTATGTTTACTGAACTCAACACTTCCACTGAGTTTCTGTTAAACTATGTTTACTGAACTCAACACTTCCACTGAGTTTCTGTTAAACTATGTTTACTGAACTCAACACTTCCACTGAGTTTCTGTTAAACTATGTTTACTGAACTCAACACTTCCACTGAGTTTCTGTTAAACTATGTTTACTGAACTCAACACTTCCACTGAGTTTCTGTTAAACTATGTTTACTGAACTCAACACTTCCACTGAGTTTCTGTTAAACTATGTTTACTGAACTCAACACTTCCACTGAGTTTCTGTTAAACTATGTTTACTGAACTCAACACTTCCACTGAGTTTCTGTTAAACTATGTTTACTGAACTCAACACTTCCACTGAGTTTCTGTTAAACTATGTTTACTGAACTCAACACTTCCACTGAGTTTCTGTTAAACTATGTTTACTGAACTCAACACTTCCACTGAGTTTCTGTTAAACTATGTTTACTGAACTCAACACTTCCACTGAGTTTCTGTTAAACTATGTTTACTGAACTCAACACTTCCACTGAGTTTCTGTTAAACTATGTTTACTGAACTCAACACTTCCACTGAGTTTCTGTTAAACTATGTTTACTGAACTCAACACTTCCACTGAGTTTCTGTTAAACTATGTTTACTGAACTCAACACTTCCACTGAGTTTCTGTTAAACTATGTTTACTGAACTCAACACTTCCACTGAGTTTCTGTTAAACTATGTTTACTGAACTCAACACTTCCACTGAGTTTCTGTTAAACTATGTTTACTGAACTCAACACTTCCACTGAGTTTCTGTTAAACTATGTTTACTGAACTCAACACTTCCACTGAGTTTCTGTTAAACTATGTTTACTGAACTCAACACTTCCACTGAGTTTCTGTTAAACTATGTTTACTGAACTCAACACTTCCACTGAGTTTCTGTTAAACTATGTTTACTGAACTCAACACTTCCACTGAGTTTCTGTTAAACTATGTTTACTGAACTCAACACTTCCACTGAGTTTCTGTTAAACTATGTTTACTGAACTCAACACTTCCACTGAGTTTCTGTTAAACTATGTTTACTGAACTCAACACTTCCACTGAGTTTCTGTTAAACTATGTTTACTGAACTCAACACTTCCACTGAGTTTCTGTTAAACTATGTTTACTGAACTCAACACTTCCACTGAGTTTCTGTTAAACTATGTTTACTGAACTCAACACTTCCACTGAGTTTCTGTTAAACTATGTTTACTGAACTCAACACTTCCACTGAGTTTCTGTTAAACTATGTTTACTGAACTCAACACTTCCACTGAGTTTCTGTTAAACTATGTTTACTGAACTCAACACTTCCACTGAGTTTCTGTTAAACTATGTTTACTGAACTCAACACTTCCACTGAGTTTCTGTTAAACTATGTTTACTGAACTCAACACTTCCACTGAGTTTCTGTTAAACTATGTTTACTGAACTCAACACTTCCACTGAGTTTCTGTTAAACTATGTTTACTGAACTCAACACTTCCACTGAGTTTCTGTTAAACTATGTTTACTGAACTCAACACTTCCACTGAGTTTCTGTTAAACTATGTTTACTGAACTCAACACTTCCACTGAGTTTCTGTTAAACTATGTTTACTGAACTCAACACTTCCACTGAGTTTCTGTTAAACTATGTTTACTGAACTCAACACTTCCACTGAGTTTCTGTTAAACTATGTTTACTGAACTCAACACTTCCACTGAGTTTCTGTTAAACTATGTTTACTGAACTCAACACTTCCACTGAGTTTCTGTTAAACTATGTTTACTGAACTCAACACTTCCACTGAGTTTCTGTTAAACTATGTTTACTGAACTCAACACTTCCACTGAGTTTCTGTTAAACTATGTTTACTGAACTCAACACTTCCACTGAGTTTCTGTTAAACTATGTTTACTGAACTCAACACTTCCACTGAGTTTCTGTTAAACTATGTTTACTGAACTCAACACTTCCACTGAGTTTCTGTTAAACTATGTTTACTGAACTCAACACTTCCACTGAGTTTCTGTTAAACTATGTTTACTGAACTCAACACTTCCACTGAGTTTCTGTTAAACTATGTTTACTGAACTCAACACTTCCACTGAGTTTCTGTTAAACTATGTTTACTGAACTCAACACTTCCACTGAGTTTCTGTTAAACTATGTTTACTGAACTCAACACTTCCACTGAGTTTCTGTTAAACTATGTTTACTGAACTCAACACTTCCACTGAGTTTCTGTTAAACTATGTTTACTGAACTCAACACTTCCACTGAGTTTCTGTTAAACTATGTTTACTGAACTCAACACTTCCACTGAGTTTCTGTTAAACTATGTTTACTGAACTCAACACTTCCACTGAGTTTCTGTTAAACTATGTTTACTGAACTCAACACTTCCACTGAGTTTCTGTTAAACTATGTTTACTGAACTCAACACTTCCACTGAGTTTCTGTTAAACTATGTTTACTGAACTCAACACTTCCACTGAGTTTCTGTTAAACTATGTTTACTGAACTCAACACTTCCACTGAGTTTCTGTTAAACTATGTTTACTGAACTCAACACTTCCACTGAGTTTCTGTTAAACTATGTTTACTGAACTCAACACTTCCACTGAGTTTCTGTTAAACTATGTTTACTGAACTCAACACTTCCACTGAGTTTCTGTTAAACTATGTTTACTGAACTCAACACTTCCACTGAGTTTCTGTTAAACTATGTTTACTGAACTCAACACTTCCACTGAGTTTCTGTTAAACTATGTTTACTGAACTCAACACTTCCACTGAGTTTCTGTTAAACTATGTTTACTGAACTCAACACTTCCACTGAGTTTCTGTTAAACTATGTTTACTGAACTCAACACTTCCACTGAGTTTCTGTTAAACTATGTTTACTGAACTCAACACTTCCACTGAGTTTCTGTTAAACTATGTTTACTGAACTCAACACTTCCACTGAGTTTCTGTTAAACTATGTTTACTGAACTCAACACTTCCACTGAGTTTCTGTTAAACTATGTTTACTGAACTCAACACTTCCACTGAGTTTCTGTTAAACTATGTTTACTGAACTCAACACTTCCACTGAGTTTCTGTTAAACTATGTTTACTGAACTCAACACTTCCACTGAGTTTCTGTTAAACTATGTTTACTGAACTCAACACTTCCACTGAGTTTCTGTTAAACTATGTTTACTGAACTCAACACTTCCACTGAGTTTCTGTTAAACTATGTTTACTGAACTCAACACTTCCACTGAGTTTCTGTTAAACTATGTTTACTGAACTCAACACTTCCACTGAGTTTCTGTTAAACTATGTTTACTGAACTCAACACTTCCACTGAGTTTCTGTTAAACTATGTTTACTGAACTCAACACTTCCACTGAGTTTCTGTTAAACTATGTTTACTGAACTCAACACTTCCACTGAGTTTCTGTTAAACTATGTTTACTGAACTCAACACTTCCACTGAGTTTCTGTTAAACTATGTTTACTGAACTCAACACTTCCACTGAGTTTCTGTTAAACTATGTTTACTGAACTCAACACTTCCACTGAGTTTCTGTTAAACTATGTTTACTGAACTCAACACTTCCACTGAGTTTCTGTTAAACTATGTTTACTGAACTCAACACTTCCACTGAGTTTCTGTTAAACTATGTTTACTGAACTCAACACTTCCACTGAGTTTCTGTTAAACTATGTTTACTGAACTCAACACTTCCACTGAGTTTCTGTTAAACTATGTTTACTGAACTCAACACTTCCACTGAGTTTCTGTTAAACTATGTTTACTGAACTCAACACTTCCACTGAGTTTCTGTTAAACTATGTTTACTGAACTCAACACTTCCACTGAGTTTCTGTTAAACTATGTTTACTGAACTCAACACTTCCACTGAGTTTCTGTTAAACTATGTTTACTGAACTCAACACTTCCACTGAGTTTCTGTTAAACTATGTTTACTGAACTCAACACTTCCACTGAGTTTCTGTTAAACTATGTTTACTGAACTCAACACTTCCACTGAGTTTCTGTTAAACTATGTTTACTGAACTCAACACTTCCACTGAGTTTCTGTTAAACTATGTTTACTGAACTCAACACTTCCACTGAGTTTCTGTTAAACTATGTTTACTGAACTCAACACTTCCACTGAGTTTCTGTTAAACTATGTTTACTGAACTCAACACTTCCACTGAGTTTCTGTTAAACTATGTTTACTGAACTCAACACTTCCACTGAGTTTCTGTTAAACTATGTTTACTGAACTCAACACTTCCACTGAGTTTCTGTTAAACTATGTTTACTGAACTCAACACTTCCACTGAGTTTCTGTTAAACTATGTTTACTGAACTCAACACTTCCACTGAGTTTCTGTTAAACTATGTTTACTGAACTCAACACTTCCACTGAGTTTCTGTTAAACTATGTTTACTGAACTCAACACTTCCACTGAGTTTCTGTTAAACTATGTTTACTGAACTCAACACTTCCACTGAGTTTCTGTTAAACTATGTTTACTGAACTCAACACTTCCACTGAGTTTCTGTTAAACTATGTTTACTGAACTCAACACTTCCACTGAGTTTCTGTTAAACTATGTTTACTGAACTCAACACTTCCACTGAGTTTCTGTTAAACTATGTTTACTGAACTCAACACTTCCACTGAGTTTCTGTTAAACTATGTTTACTGAACTCAACACTTCCACTGAGTTTCTGTTAAACTATGTTTACTGAACTCAACACTTCCACTGAGTTTCTGTTAAACTATGTTTACTGAACTCAACACTTCCACTGAGTTTCTGTTAAACTATGTTTACTGAACTCAACACTTCCACTGAGTTTCTGTTAAACTATGTTTACTGAACTCAACACTTCCACTGAGTTTCTGTTAAACTATGTTTACTGAACTCAACACTTCCACTGAGTTTCTGTTAAACTATGTTTACTGAACTCAACACTTCCACTGAGTTTCTGTTAAACTATGTTTACTGAACTCAACACTTCCACTGAGTTTCTGTTAAACTATGTTTACTGAACTCAACACTTCCACTGAGTTTCTGTTAAACTATGTTTACTGAACTCAACACTTCCACTGAGTTTCTGTTAAACTATGTTTACTGAACTCAACACTTCCACTGAGTTTCTGTTAAACTATGTTTACTGAACTCAACACTTCCACTGAGTTTCTGTTAAACTATGTTTACTGAACTCAACACTTCCACTGAGTTTCTGTTAAACTATGTTTACTGAACTCAACACTTCCACTGAGTTTCTGTTAAACTATGTTTACTGAACTCAACACTTCCACTGAGTTTCTGTTAAACTATGTTTACTGAACTCAACACTTCCACTGAGTTTCTGTTAAACTATGTTTACTGAACTCAACACTTCCACTGAGTTTCTGTTAAACTATGTTTACTGAACTCAACACTTCCACTGAGTTTCTGTTAAACTATGTTTACTGAACTCAACACTTCCACTGAGTTTCTGTTAAACTATGTTTACTGAACTCAACACTTCCACTGAGTTTCTGTTAAACTATGTTTACTGAACTCAACACTTCCACTGAGTTTCTGTTAAACTATGTTTACTGAACTCAACACTTCCACTGAGTTTCTGTTAAACTATGTTTACTGAACTCAACACTTCCACTGAGTTTCTGTTAAACTATGTTTACTGAACTCAACACTTCCACTGAGTTTCTGTTAAACTATGTTTACTGAACTCAACACTTCCACTGAGTTTCTGTTAAACTATGTTTACTGAACTCAACACTTCCACTGAGTTTCTGTTAAACTATGTTTACTGAACTCAACACTTCCACTGAGTTTCTGTTAAACTATGTTTACTGAACTCAACACTTCCACTGAGTTTCTGTTAAACTATGTTTACTGAACTCAACACTTCCACTGAGTTTCTGTTAAACTATGTTTACTGAACTCAACACTTCCACTGAGTTTCTGTTAAACTATGTTTACTGAACTCAACACTTCCACTGAGTTTCTGTTAAACTATGTTTACTGAACTCAACACTTCCACTGAGTTTCTGTTAAACTATGTTTACTGAACTCAACACTTCCACTGAGTTTCTGTTAAACTATGTTTACTGAACTCAACACTTCCACTGAGTTTCTGTTAAACTATGTTTACTGAACTCAACACTTCCACTGAGTTTCTGTTAAACTATGTTTACTGAACTCAACACTTCCACTGAGTTTCTGTTAAACTATGTTTACTGAACTCAACACTTCCACTGAGTTTCTGTTAAACTATGTTTACTGAACTCAACACTTCCACTGAGTTTCTGTTAAACTATGTTTACTGAACTCAACACTTCCACTGAGTTTCTGTTAAACTATGTTTACTGAACTCAACACTTCCACTGAGTTTCTGTTAAACTATGTTTACTGAACTCAACACTTCCACTGAGTTTCTGTTAAACTATGTTTACTGAACTCAACACTTCCACTGAGTTTCTGTTAAACTATGTTTACTGAACTCAACACTTCCACTGAGTTTCTGTTAAACTATGTTTACTGAACTCAACACTTCCACTGAGTTTCTGTTAAACTATGTTTACTGAACTCAACACTTCCACTGAGTTTCTGTTAAACTATGTTTACTGAACTCAACACTTCCACTGAGTTTCTGTTAAACTATGTTTACTGAACTCAACACTTCCACTGAGTTTCTGTTAAACTATGTTTACTGAACTCAACACTTCCACTGAGTTTCTGTTAAACTATGTTTACTGAACTCAACACTTCCACTGAGTTTCTGTTAAACTATGTTTACTGAACTCAACACTTCCACTGAGTTTCTGTTAAACTATGTTTACTGAACTCAACACTTCCACTGAGTTTCTGTTAAACTATGTTTACTGAACTCAACACTTCCACTGAGTTTCTGTTAAACTATGTTTACTGAACTCAACACTTCCACTGAGTTTCTGTTAAACTATGTTTACTGAACTCAACACTTCCACTGAGTTTCTGTTAAACTATGTTTACTGAACTCAACACTTCCACTGAGTTTCTGTTAAACTATGTTTACTGAACTCAACACTTCCACTGAGTTTCTGTTAAACTATGTTTACTGAACTCAACACTTCCACTGAGTTTCTGTTAAACTATGTTTACTGAACTCAACACTTCCACTGAGTTTCTGTTAAACTATGTTTACTGAACTCAACACTTCCACTGAGTTTCTGTTAAACTATGTTTACTGAACTCAACACTTCCACTGAGTTTCTGTTAAACTATGTTTACTGAACTCAACACTTCCACTGAGTTTCTGTTAAACTATGTTTACTGAACTCAACACTTCCACTGAGTTTCTGTTAAACTATGTTTACTGAACTCAACACTTCCACTGAGTTTCTGTTAAACTATGTTTACTGAACTCAACACTTCCACTGAGTTTCTGTTAAACTATGTTTACTGAACTCAACACTTCCACTGAGTTTCTGTTAAACTATGTTTACTGAACTCAACACTTCCACTGAGTTTCTGTTAAACTATGTTCACTGAACTCAACACTTCCACTGAGTTTCTGTTAAACTATGTTTACTGAACTCAACACTTCCACTGAGTTTCTGTTAAACTATGTTTACTGAACTCAACACTTCCACTGAGTTTCTGTTAAACTATGTTTACTGAACTCAACACTTCCACTGAGTTTCTGTTAAACTATGTTTACTGAACTCAACACTTCCACTGAGTTTCTGTTAAACTATGTTTACTGAACTCAACACTTCCACTGAGTTTCTGTTAAACTATGTTTACTGAACTCAACACTTCCACTGAGTTTCTGTTAAACTATGTTTACTGAACTCAACACTTCCACTGAGTTTCTGTTAAACTATGTTTACTGAACTCAACACTTCCACTGAGTTTCTGTTAAACTATGTTTACTGAACTCAACACTTCCACTGAGTTTCTGTTAAACTATGTTTACTGAACTCAACACTTCCACTGAGTTTCTGTTAAACTATGTTTACTGAACTCAACACTTCCACTGAGTTTCTGTTAAACTATGTTTACTGAACTCAACACTTCCACTGAGTTTCTGTTAAACTATGTTTACTGAACTCAACACTTCCACTGAGTTTCTGTTAAACTATGTTTACTGAACTCAACACTTCCACTGAGTTTCTGTTAAACTATGTTTACTGAACTCAACACTTCCACTGAGTTTCTGTTAAACTATGTTTACTGAACTCAACACTTCCACTGAGTTTCTGTTAAACTATGTTTACTGAACTCAACACTTCCACTGAGTTTCTGTTAAACTATGTTTACTGAACTCAACACTTCCACTGAGTTTCTGTTAAACTATGTTTACTGAACTCAACACTTCCACTGAGTTTCTGTTAAACTATGTTTACTGAACTCAACACTTCCACTGAGTTTCTGTTAAACTATGTTTACTGAACTCAACACTTCCACTGAGTTTCTGTTAAACTATGTTTACTGAACTCAACACTTCCACTGAGTTTCTGTTAAACTATGTTTACTGAACTCAACACTTCCACTGAGTTTCTGTTAAACTATGTTTACTGAACTCAACACTTCCACTGAGTTTCTGTTAAACTATGTTTACTGAACTCAACACTTCCACTGAGTTTCTGTTAAACTATGTTTACTGAACTCAACACTTCCACTGAGTTTCTGTTAAACTATGTTTACTGAACTCAACACTTCCACTGAGTTTCTGTTAAACTATGTTTACTGAACTCAACACTTCCACTGAGTTTCTGTTAAACTATGTTTACTGAACTCAACACTTCCACTGAGTTTCTGTTAAACTATGTTTACTGAACTCAACACTTCCACTGAGTTTCTGTTAAACTATGTTTACTGAACTCAACACTTCCACTGAGTTTCTGTTAAACTATGTTTACTGAACTCAACACTTCCACTGAGTTTCTGTTAAACTATGTTTACTGAACTCAACACTTCCACTGAGTTTCTGTTAAACTATGTTTACTGAACTCAACACTTCCACTGAGTTTCTGTTAAACTATGTTTACTGAACTCAACACTTCCACTGAGTTTCTGTTAAACTATGTTTACTGAACTCAACACTTCCACTGAGTTTCTGTTAAACTATGTTTACTGAACTCAACACTTCCACTGAGTTTCTGTTAAACTATGTTTACTGAACTCAACACTTCCACTGAGTTTCTGTTAAACTATGTTTACTGAACTCAACACTTCCACTGAGTTTCTGTTAAACTATGTTTACTGAACTCAACACTTCCACTGAGTTTCTGTTAAACTATGTTTACTGAACTCAACACTTCCACTGAGTTTCTGTTAAACTATGTTTACTGAACTCAACACTTCCACTGAGTTTCTGTTAAACTATGTTTACTGAACTCAACACTTCCACTGAGTTTCTGTTAAACTATGTTTACTGAACTCAACACTTCCACTGAGTTTCTGTTAAACTATGTTTACTGAACTCAACACTTCCACTGAGTTTCTGTTAAACTATGTTTACTGAACTCAACACTTCCACTGAGTTTCTGTTAAACTATGTTTACTGAACTCAACACTTCCACTGAGTTTCTGTTAAACTATGTTTACTGAACTCAACACTTCCACTGAGTTTCTGTTAAACTATGTTTACTGAACTCAACACTTCCACTGAGTTTCTGTTAAACTATGTTTACTGAACTCAACACTTCCACTGAGTTTCTGTTAAACTATGTTTACTGAACTCAACACTTCCACTGAGTTTCTGTTAAACTATGTTTACTGAACTCAACACTTCCACTGAGTTTCTGTTAAACTATGTTTACTGAACTCAACACTTCCACTGAGTTTCTGTTAAACTATGTTTACTGAACTCAACACTTCCACTGAGTTTCTGTTAAACTATGTTTACTGAACTCAACACTTCCACTGAGTTTCTGTTAAACTATGTTTACTGAACTCAACACTTCCACTGAGTTTCTGTTAAACTATGTTTACTGAACTCAACACTTCCACTGAGTTTCTGTTAAACTATGTTTACTGAACTCAACACTTCCACTGAGTTTCTGTTAAACTATGTTTACTGAACTCAACACTTCCACTGAGTTTCTGTTAAACTATGTTTACTGAACTCAACACTTCCACTGAGTTTCTGTTAAACTATGTTTACTGAACTCAACACTTCCACTGAGTTTCTGTTAAACTATGTTTACTGAACTCAACACTTCCACTGAGTTTCTGTTAAACTATGTTTACTGAACTCAACACTTCCACTGAGTTTCTGTTAAACTATGTTTACTGAACTCAACACTTCCACTGAGTTTCTGTTAAACTATGTTTACTGAACTCAACACTTCCACTGAGTTTCTGTTAAACTATGTTTACTGAACTCAACACTTCCACTGAGTTTCTGTTAAACTATGTTTACTGAACTCAACACTTCCACTGAGTTTCTGTTAAACTATGTTTACTGAACTCAACACTTCCACTGAGTTTCTGTTAAACTATGTTTACTGAACTCAACACTTCCACTGAGTTTCTGTTAAACTATGTTTACTGAACTCAACACTTCCACTGAGTTTCTGTTAAACTATGTTTACTGAACTCAACACTTCCACTGAGTTTCTGTTAAACTATGTTACTTCAACACTTCCACTGAACTCAACACTTCCACTGAGTTTCTGTTAAACTATGTTCACTGAACTCAACACTTCCACTGAGTTTCTGTTAAACTATGTTTACTGAACTCAACACTTCCACTGAGTTTCTGTTAAACTATGTTTACTGAACTCAACACTTCCACTGAGTTTCTGTTAAACTATGTTTACTGAACTCAACACTTCCACTGAGTTTCTGTTAAACTATGTTTACTGAACTCAACACTTCCACTGAGTTTCTGTTAAACTATGTTTACTGAACTCAACACTTCCACTGAGTTTCTGTTAAACTATGTTTACTGAACTCAACACTTCCACTGAGTTTCTGTTAAACTATGTTTACTGAACTCAACACTTCCACTGAGTTTCTGTTAAACTATGTTTACTGAACTCAACACTTCCACTGAGTTTCTGTTAAACTATGTTTACTGAACTCAACACTTCCACTGAGTTTCTGTTAAACTATGTTTACTGAACTCAACACTTCCACTGAGTTTCTGTTAAACTATGTTTACTGAACTCAACACTTCCACTGAGTTTCTGTTAAACTATGTTTACTGAACTCAACACTTCCACTGAGTTTCTGTTAAACTATGTTTACTGAACTCAACACTTCCACTGAGTTTCTGTTAAACTATGTTTACTGAACTCAACACTTCCACTGAGTTTCTGTTAAACTATGTTTACTGAACTCAACACTTCCACTGAGTTTCTGTTAAACTATGTTTACTGAACTCAACACTTCCACTGAGTTTCTGTTAAACTATGTTTACTGAACTCAACACTTCCACTGAGTTTCTGTTAAACTATGTTCCACTGAACTCAACACTTCCACTGAGTTTCTGTTAAACTATGTTTACTGAACTCAACACTTCCACTGAGTTTCTGTTAAACTATGTTTACTGAACTCAACACTTCCACTGAGTTTCTGTTAAACTATGTTTACTGAACTCAACACTTCCACTGAGTTTCTGTTAAACTATGTTTACTGAACTCAACACTTCCACTGAGTTTCTGTTAAACTATGTTTACTGAACTCAACACTTCCACTGAGTTTCTGTTAAACTATGTTTACTGAACTCAACACTTCCACTGAGTTTCTGTTAAACTATGTTTACTGAACTCAACACTTCCACTGAGTTTCTGTTAAACTATGTTTACTGAACTCAACACTTCCACTGAGTTTCTGTTAAACTATGTTTACTGAACTCAACACTTCCACTGAGTTTCTGTTAAACTATGTTTACTGAACTCAACACTTCCACTGAGTTTCTGTTAAACTATGTTTACTGAACTCAACACTTCCACTGAGTTTCTGTTAAACTATGTTTACTGAACTCAACACTTCCACTGAGTTTCTGTTAAACTATGTTTACTGAACTCAACACTTCCACTGAGTTTCTGTTAAACTATGTTTACTGAACTCAACACTTCCACTGAGTTTCTGTTAAACTATGTTTACTGAACTCAACACTTCCACTGAGTTTCTGTTAAACTATGTTTACTGAACTCAACACTTCCACTGAGTTTCTGTTAAACTATGTTTACTGAACTCAACACTTCCACTGAGTTTCTGTTAAACTATGTTTACTGAACTCAACACTTCCACTGAGTTTCTGTTAAACTATGTTTACTGAACTCAACACTTCCACTGAGTTTCTGTTAAACTATGTTTACTGAACTCAACACTTCCACTGAGTTTCTGTTAAACTATGTTTACTGAACTCAACACTTCCACTGAGTTTCTGTTAAACTATGTTTACTGAACTCAACACTTCCACTGAGTTTCTGTTAAACTATGTTTACTGAACTCAACACTTCCACTGAGTTTCTGTTAAACTATGTTTACTGAACTCAACACTTCCACTGAGTTTCTGTTAAACTATGTTTACTGAACTCAACACTTCCACTGAGTTTCTGTTAAACTATGTTTACTGAACTCAACACTTCCACTGAGTTTCTGTTAAACTATGTTTACTGAACTCAACACTTCCACTGAGTTTCTGTTAAACTATGTTTACTGAACTCAACACTTCCACTGAGTTTCTGTTAAACTATGTTTACTGAACTCAACACTTCCACTGAGTTTCTGTTAAACTATGTTTACTGAACTCAACACTTCCACTGAGTTTCTGTTAAACTATGTTTACTGAACTCAACACTTCCACTGAGTTTCTGTTAAACTATGTTTACTGAACTCAACACTTCCACTGAGTTTCTGTTAAACTATGTTTACTGAACTCAACACTTCCACTGAGTTTCTGTTAAACTATGTTTACTGAACTCAACACTTCCACTGAGTTTCTGTTAAACTATGTTTACTGAACTCAACACTTCCACTGAGTTTCTGTTAAACTATGTTTACTGAACTCAACACTTCCACTGAGTTTCTGTTAAACTATGTTTACTGAACTCAACACTTCCACTGAGTTTCTGTTAAACTATGTTTACTGAACTCAACACTTCCACTGAGTTTCTGTTAAACTATGTTTACTGAACTCAACACTTCCACTGAGTTTCTGTTAAACTATGTTTACTGAACTCAACACTTCCACTGAGTTTCTGTTAAACTATGTTTACTGAACTCAACACTTCCACTGAGTTTCTGTTAAACTATGTTTACTGAACTCAACACTTCCACTGAGTTTCTGTTAAACTATGTTTACTGAACTCAACACTTCCACTGAGTTTCTGTTAAACTATGTTTACTGAACTCAACACTTCCACTGAGTTTCTGTTAAACTATGTTCACTGAACTCAACACTTCCACTGAGTTTCTGTTAAACTATGTTTACTGAACTCAACACTTCCACTGAGTTTCTGTTAAACTATGTTTACTGAACTCAACACTTCCACTGAGTTTCTGTTAAACTATGTTTACTGAACTCAACACTTCCACTGAGTTTCTGTTAAACTATGTTTACTGAACTCAACACTTCCACTGAGTTTCTGTTAAACTATGTTTACTGAACTCAACACTTCCACTGAGTTTCTGTTAAACTATGTTTACTGAACTCAACACTTCCACTGAGTTTCTGTTAAACTATGTTTACTGAACTCAACACTTCCACTGAGTTTCTGTTAAACTATGTTTACTGAACTCAACACTTCCACTGAGTTTCTGTTAAACTATGTTACTGAACTCAACACTTCCACTGAGTTTCTGTTAAACTATGTTTACTGAACTCAACACTTCCACTGAGTTTCTGTTAAACTATGTTTACTGAACTCAACACTTCCACTGAGTTTCTGTTAAACTATGTTTACTGAACTCAACACTTCCACTGAGTTTCTGTTAAACTATGTTTACTGAACTCAACACTTCCACTGAGTTTCTGTTAAACTATGTTTACTGAACTCAACACTTCCACTGAGTTTCTGTTAAACTATGTTTACTGAACTCAACACTTCCACTGAGTTTCTGTTAAACTATGTTTACTGAACTCAACACTTCCACTGAGTTTCTGTTAAACTATGTTTACTGAACTCAACACTTCCACTGAGTTTCTGTTAAACTATGTTTACTGAACTCAACACTTCCACTGAGTTTCTGTTAAACTATGTTTACTGAACTCAACACTTCCACTGAGTTTCTGTTAAACTATGTTTACTGAACTCAACACTTCCACTGAGTTTCTGTTAAACTATGTTTACTGAACTCAACACTTCCACTGAGTTTCTGTTAAACTATGTTTACTGAACTCAACACTTCCACTGAGTTTCTGTTAAACTATGTTTACTGAACTCAACACTTCCACTGAGTTTCTGTTAAACTATGTTTACTGAACTCAACACTTCCACTGAGTTTCTGTTAAACTATGTTTACTGAACTCAACACTTCCACTGAGTTTCTGTTAAACTATGTTTACTGAACTCAACACTTCCACTGAGTTTCTGTTAAACTATGTTTACTGAACTCAACACTTCCACTGAGTTTCTGTTAAACTATGTTTACTGAACTCAACACTTCCACTGAGTTTCTGTTTCTGTTACTGAACTCAACACTTCCACTGAGTTTCTGTTAAACTATGTTTACTGAACTCAACACTTCCACTGAGTTTCTGTTAAACTATGTTTACTGAACTCAACACTTCCACTGAGTTTCTGTTAAACTATGTTTACTGAACTCAACACTTCCACTGAGTTTCTGTTAAACTATGTTTACTGAACTCAACACTTCCACTGAGTTTCTGTTAAACTATGTTTACTGAACTCAACACTTCCACTGAGTTTCTGTTAAACTATGTTTACTGAACTCAACACTTCCACTGAGTTTCTGTTAAACTATGTTTACTGAACTCAACACTTCCACTGAGTTTCTGTTAAACTATGTTTACTGAACTCAACACTTCCACTGAGTTTCTGTTAAACTATGTTTACTGAACTCAACACTTCCACTGAGTTTCTGTTAAACTATGTTTACTGAACTCAACACTTCCACTGAGTTTCTGTTAAACTATGTTTACTGAACTCAACACTTCCACTGAGTTTCTGTTAAACTATGTTTACTGAACTCAACACTTCCACTGAGTTTCTGTTAAACTATGTTTACTGAACTCAACACTTCCACTGAGTTTCTGTTAAACTATGTTTACTGAACTCAACACTTCCACTGAGTTTCTGTTAAACTATGTTTACTGAACTCAACACTTCCACTGAGTTTCTGTTAAACTATGTTTACTGAACTCAACACTTCCACTGAGTTTCTGTTAAACTATGTTTACTGAACTCAACACTTCCACTGAGTTTCTGTTAAACTATGTTTACTGAACTCAACACTTCCACTGAGTTTCTGTTAAACTATGTTTACTGAACTCAACACTTCCACTGAGTTTCTGTTAAACTATGTTTACTGAACTCAACACTTCCACTGAGTTTCTGTTAAACTATGTTTACTGAACTCAACACTTCCACTGAGTTTCTGTTAAACTATGTTTACTGAACTCAACACTTCCACTGAGTTTCTGTTAAACTATGTTTACTGAACTCAACACTTCCACTGAGTTTCTGTTAAACTATGTTTACTGAACTCAACACTTCCACTGAGTTTCTGTTAAACTATGTTTACTGAACTCAACACTTCCACTGAGTTTCTGTTAAACTATGTTTACTGAACTCAACACTTCCACTGAGTTTCTGTTAAACTATGTTTACTGAACTCAACACTTCCACTGAGTTTCTGTTAAACTATGTTTACTGAACTCAACACTTCCACTGAGTTTCTGTTAAACTATGTTTACTGAACTCAACACTTCCACTGAGTTTCTGTTAAACTATGTTTACTGAACTCAACACTTCCACTGAGTTTCTGTTAAACTATGTTTACTGAACTCAACACTTCCACTGAGTTTCTGTTAAACTATGTTTACTGAACTCAACACTTCCACTGAGTTTCTGTTAAACTATGTTTACTGAACTCAACACTTCCACTGAGTTTCTGTTAAACTATGTTTACTGAACTCAACACTTCCACTGAGTTTCTGTTAAACTATGTTTACTGAACTCAACACTTCCACTGAGTTTCTGTTAAACTATGTTTACTGAACTCAACACTTCCACTGAGTTTCTGTTAAACTATGTTTACTGAACTCAACACTTCCACTGAGTTTCTGTTAAACTATGTTTACTGAACTCAACACTTCCACTGAGTTTCTGTTAAACTATGTTTACTGAACTCAACACTTCCACTGAGTTTCTGTTAAACTATGTTTACTGAACTCAACACTTCCACTGAGTTTCTGTTAAACTATGTTTACTGAACTCAACACTTCCACTGAGTTTCTGTTAAACTATGTTTACTGAACTCAACACTTCCACTGAGTTTCTGTTAAACTATGTTTACTGAACTCAACACTTCCACTGAGTTTCTGTTAAACTATGTTTACTGAACTCAACACTTCCACTGAGTTTCTGTTAAACTATGTTTACTGAACTCAACACTTCCACTGAGTTTCTGTTAAACTATGTTTACTGAACTCAACACTTCCACTGAGTTTCTGTTAAACTATGTTTACTGAACTCAACACTTCCACTGAGTTTCTGTTAAACTATGTTTACTGAACTCAACACTTCCACTGAGTTTCTGTTAAACTATGTTTACTGAACTCAACACTTCCACTGAGTTTCTGTTAAACTATGTTTACTGAACTCAACACTTCCACTGAGTTTCTGTTAAACTATGTTTACTGAACTCAACACTTCCACTGAGTTTCTGTTAAACTATGTTTACTGAACTCAACACTTCCACTGAGTTTCTGTTAAACTATGTTTACTGAACTCAACACTTCCACTGAGTTTCTGTTAAACTATGTTTACTGAACTCAACACTTCCACTGAGTTTCTGTTAAACTATGTTTACTGAACTCAACACTTCCACTGAGTTTCTGTTAAACTATGTTTACTGAACTCAACACTTCCACTGAGTTTCTGTTAAACTATGTTTACTGAACTCAACACTTCCACTGAGTTTCTGTTAAACTATGTTTACTGAACTCAACACTTCCACTGAGTTTCTGTTAAACTATGTTTACTGAACTCAACACTTCCACTGAGTTTCTGTTAAACTATGTTTACTGAACTCAACACTTCCACTGAGTTTCTGTTAAACTATGTTTACTGAACTCAACACTTCCACTGAGTTTCTGTTAAACTATGTTTACTGAACTCAACACTTCCACTGAGTTTCTGTTAAACTATGTTTACTGAACTCAACACTTCCACTGAGTTTCTGTTAAACTATGTTTACTGAACTCAACACTTCCACTGAGTTTCTGTTAAACTATGTTTACTGAACTCAACACTTCCACTGAGTTTCTGTTAAACTATGTTTACTGAACTCAACACTTCCACTGAGTTTCTGTTAAACTATGTTTACTGAACTCAACACTTCCACTGAGTTTCTGTTAAACTATGTTCACTGAACTCAACACTTCCACTGAGTTTCTGTTAAACTATGTTTACTGAACTCAACACTTCCACTGAGTTTCTGTTAAACTATGTTTACTGAACTCAACACTTCCACTGAGTTTCTGTTAAACTATGTTTACTGAACTCAACACTTCCACTGAGTTTCTGTTAAACTATGTTTACTGAACTCAACACTTCCACTGAGTTTCTGTTAAACTATGTTTACTGAACTCAACACTTCCACTGAGTTTCTGTTAAACTATGTTTACTGAACTCAACACTTCCACTGAGTTTCTGTTAAACTATGTTTACTGAACTCAACACTTCCACTGAGTTTCTGTTAAACTATGTTTACTGAACTCAACACTTCCACTGAGTTTCTGTTAAACTATGTTTACTGAACTCAACACTTCCACTGAGTTTCTGTTAAACTATGTTTACTGAACTCAACACTTCCACTGAGTTTCTGTTAAACTATGTTTACTGAACTCAACACTTCCACTGAGTTTCTGTTAAACTATGTTTACTGAACTCAACACTTCCACTGAGTTTCTGTTAAACTATGTTTACTGAACTCAACACTTCCACTGAGTTTCTGTTAAACTATGTTTACTGAACTCAACACTTCCACTGAGTTTCTGTTAAACTATGTTTACTGAACTCAACACTTCCACTGAGTTTCTGTTAAACTATGTTTACTGAACTCAACACTTCCACTGAGTTTCTGTTAAACTATGTTTACTGAACTCAACACTTCCACTGAGTTTCTGTTAAACTATGTTTACTGAACTCAACACTTCCACTGAGTTTCTGTTAAACTATGTTTACTGAACTCAACACTTCCACTGAGTTTCTGTTAAACTATGTTTACTGAACTCAACACTTCCACTGAGTTTCTGTTAAACTATGTTTACTGAACTCAACACTTCCACTGAGTTTCTGTTAAACTATGTTTACTGAACTCAACACTTCCACTGAGTTTCTGTTAAACTATGTTTACTGAACTCAACACTTCCACTGAGTTTCTGTTAAACTATGTTTACTGAACTCAACACTTCCACTGAGTTTCTGTTAAACTATGTTTACTGAACTCAACACTTCCACTGAGTTTCTGTTAAACTATGTTTACTGAACTCAACACTTCCACTGAGTTTCTGTTAAACTATGTTTACTGAACTCAACACTTCCACTGAGTTTCTGTTAAACTATGTTTACTGAACTCAACACTTCCACTGAGTTTCTGTTAAACTATGTTTACTGAACTCAACACTTCCACTGAGTTTCTGTTAAACTATGTTTACTGAACTCAACACTTCCACTGAGTTTCTGTTAAACTATGTTTACTGAACTCAACACTTCCACTGAGTTTCTGTTAAACTATGTTTACTGAACTCAACACTTCCACTGAGTTTCTGTTAAACTATGTTTACTGAACTCAACACTTCCACTGAGTTTCTGTTAAACTATGTTTACTGAACTCAACACTTCCACTGAGTTTCTGTTAAACTATGTTTACTGAACTCAACACTTCCACTGAGTTTCTGTTAAACTATGTTTACTGAACTCAACACTTCCACTGAGTTTCTGTTAAACTATGTTTACTGAACTCAACACTTCCACTGAGTTTCTGTTAAACTATGTTTACTGAACTCAACACTTCCACTGAGTTTCTGTTAAACTATGTTTACTGAACTCAACACTTCCACTGAGTTTCTGTTAAACTATGTTTACTGAACTCAACACTTCCACTGAGTTTCTGTTAAACTATGTTTACTGAACTCAACACTTCCACTGAGTTTCTGTTAAACTATGTTTACTGAACTCAACACTTCCACTGAGTTTCTGTTAAACTATGTTTACTGAACTCAACACTTCCACTGAGTTTCTGTTAAACTATGTTTACTGAACTCAACACTTCCACTGAGTTTCTGTTAAACTATGTTTACTGAACTCAACACTTCCACTGAGTTTCTGTTAAACTATGTTTACTGAACTCAACACTTCCACTGAGTTTCTGTTAAACTATGTTTACTGAACTCAACACTTCCACTGAGTTTCTGTTAAACTATGTTTACTGAACTCAACACTTCCACTGAGTTTCTGTTAAACTATGTTTACTGAACTCAACACTTCCACTGAGTTTCTGTTAAACTATGTTTACTGAACTCAACACTTCCACTGAGTTTCTGTTAAACTATGTTTACTGAACTCAACACTTCCACTGAGTTTCTGTTAAACTATGTTTACTGAACTCAACACTTCCACTGAGTTTCTGTTAAACTATGTTTACTGAACTCAACACTTCCACTGAGTTTCTGTTAAACTATGTTTACTGAACTCAACACTTCCACTGAGTTTCTGTTAAACTATGTTTACTGAACTCAACACTTCCACTGAGTTTCTGTTAAACTATGTTTACTGAACTCAACACTTCCACTGAGTTTCTGTTAAACTATGTTTACTGAACTCAACACTTCCACTGAGTTTCTGTTAAACTATGTTTACTGAACTCAACACTTCCACTGAGTTTCTGTTAAACTATGTTTACTGAACTCAACACTTCCACTGAGTTTCTGTTAAACTATGTTTACTGAACTCAACACTTCCACTGAGTTTCTGTTAAACTATGTTTACTGAACTCAACACTTCCACTGAGTTTCTGTTAAACTATGTTTACTGAACTCAACACTTCCACTGAGTTTCTGTTAAACTATGTTTACTGAACTCAACACTTCCACTGAGTTTCTGTTAAACTATGTTTACTGAACTCAACACTTCCACTGAGTTTCTGTTAAACTATGTTTACTGAACTCAACACTTCCACTGAGTTTCTGTTAAACTATGTTTACTGAACTCAACACTTCCACTGAGTTTCTGTTAAACTATGTTTACTGAACTCAACACTTCCACTGAGTTTCTGTTAAACTATGTTTACTGAACTCAACACTTCCACTGAGTTTCTGTTAAACTATGTTTACTGAACTCAACACTTCCACTGAGTTTCTGTTAAACTATGTTTACTGAACTCAACACTTCCACTGAGTTTCTGTTAAACTATGTTTACTGAACTCAACACTTCCACTGAGTTTCTGTTAAACTATGTTTACTGAACTCAACACTTCCACTGAGTTTCTGTTAAACTATGTTTACTGAACTCAACACTTCCACTGAGTTTCTGTTAAACTATGTTTACTGAACTCAACACTTCCACTGAGTTTCTGTTAAACTATGTTTACTGAACTCAACACTTCCACTGAGTTTCTGTTAAACTATGTTTACTGAACTCAACACTTCCACTGAGTTTCTGTTAAACTATGTTTACTGAACTCAACACTTCCACTGAGTTTCTGTTAAACTATGTTTACTGAACTCAACACTTCCACTGAGTTTCTGTTAAACTATGTTTACTGAACTCAACACTTCCACTGAGTTTCTGTTAAACTATGTTTACTGAACTCAACACTTCCACTGAGTTTCTGTTAAACTATGTTTACTGAACTCAACACTTCCACTGAGTTTCTGTTAAACTATGTTTACTGAACTCAACACTTCCACTGAGTTTCTGTTAAACTATGTTTACTGAACTCAACACTTCCACTGAGTTTCTGTTAAACTATGTTTACTGAACTCAACACTTCCACTGAGTTTCTGTTAAACTATGTTTACTGAACTCAACACTTCCACTGAGTTTCTGTTAAACTATGTTTACTGAACTCAACACTTCCACTGAGTTTCTGTTAAACTATGTTTACTGAACTCAACACTTCCACTGAGTTTCTGTTAAACTATGTTTACTGAACTCAACACTTCCACTGAGTTTCTGTTAAACTATGTTTACTGAACTCAACACTTCCACTGAGTTTCTGTTAAACTATGTTTACTGAACTCAACACTTCCACTGAGTTTCTGTTAAACTATGTTTACTGAACTCAACACTTCCACTGAGTTTCTGTTAAACTATGTTTACTGAACTCAACACTTCCACTGAGTTTCTGTTAAACTATGTTTACTGAACTCAACACTTCCACTGAGTTTCTGTTAAACTATGTTTACTGAACTCAACACTTCCACTGAGTTTCTGTTAAACTATGTTTACTGAACTCAACACTTCCACTGAGTTTCTGTTAAACTATGTTTACTGAACTCAACACTTCCACTGAGTTTCTGTTAAACTATGTTTACTGAACTCAACACTTCCACTGAGTTTCTGTTAAACTATGTTTACTGAACTCAACACTTCCACTGAGTTTCTGTTAAACTATGTTTACTGAACTCAACACTTCCACTGAGTTTCTGTTAAACTATGTTTACTGAACTCAACACTTCCACTGAGTTTCTGTTAAACTATGTTTACTGAACTCAACACTTCCACTGAGTTTCTGTTAAACTATGTTTACTGAACTCAACACTTCCACTGAGTTTCTGTTAAACTATGTTTACTGAACTCAACACTTCCACTGAGTTTCTGTTAAACTATGTTTACTGAACTCAACACTTCCACTGAGTTTCTGTTAAACTATGTTTACTGAACTCAACACTTCCACTGAGTTTCTGTTAAACTATGTTTACTGAACTCAACACTTCCACTGAGTTTCTGTTAAACTATGTTTACTGAACTCAACACTTCCACTGAGTTTCTGTTAAACTATGTTTACTGAACTCAACACTTCCACTGAGTTTCTGTTAAACTATGTTTACTGAACTCAACACTTCCACTGAGTTTCTGTTAAACTATGTTTACTGAACTCAACACTTCCACTGAGTTTCTGTTAAACTATGTTTACTGAACTCAACACTTCCACTGAGTTTCTGTTAAACTATGTTTACTGAACTCAACACTTCCACTGAGTTTCTGTTAAACTATGTTTACTGAACTCAACACTTCCACTGAGTTTCTGTTAAACTATGTTTACTGAACTCAACACTTCCACTGAGTTTCTGTTAAACTATGTTTACTGAACTCAACACTTCCACTGAGTTTCTGTTAAACTATGTTTACTGAACTCAACACTTCCACTGAGTTTCTGTTAAACTATGTTTACTGAACTCAACACTTCCACTGAGTTTCTGTTAAACTATGTTTACTGAACTCAACACTTCCACTGAGTTTCTGTTAAACTATGTTTACTGAACTCAACACTTCCACTGAGTTTCTGTTAAACTATGTTTACTGAACTCAACACTTCCACTGAGTTTCTGTTAAACTATGTTTACTGAACTCAACACTTCCACTGAGTTTCTGTTAAACTATGTTTACTGAACTCAACACTTCCACTGAGTTTCTGTTAAACTATGTTTACTGAACTCAACACTTCCACTGAGTTTCTGTTAAACTATGTTTACTGAACTCAACACTTCCACTGAGTTTCTGTTAAACTATGTTTACTGAACTCAACACTTCCACTGAGTTTCTGTTAAACTATGTTTACTGAACTCAACACTTCCACTGAGTTTCTGTTAAACTATGTTTACTGAACTCAACACTTCCACTGAGTTTCTGTTAAACTATGTTTACTGAACTCAACACTTCCACTGAGTTTCTGTTAAACTATGTTTACTGAACTCAACACTTCCACTGAGTTTCTGTTAAACTATGTTTACTGAACTCAACACTTCCACTGAGTTTCTGTTAAACTATGTTTACTGAACTCAACACTTCCACTGAGTTTCTGTTAAACTATGTTTACTGAACTCAACACTTCCACTGAGTTTCTGTTAAACTATGTTTACTGAACTCAACACTTCCACTGAGTTTCTGTTAAACTATGTTTACTGAACTCAACACTTCCACTGAGTTTCTGTTAAACTATGTTTACTGAACTCAACACTTCCACTGAGTTTCTGTTAAACTATGTTTACTGAACTCAACACTTCCACTGAGTTTCTGTTAAACTATGTTTACTGAACTCAACACTTCCACTGAGTTTCTGTTAAACTATGTTTACTGAACTCAACACTTCCACTGAGTTTCTGTTAAACTATGTTTACTGAACTCAACACTTCCACTGAGTTTCTGTTAAACTATGTTTACTGAACTCAACACTTCCACTGAGTTTCTGTTAAACTATGTTTACTGAACTCAACACTTCCACTGAGTTTCTGTTAAACTATGTTTACTGAACTCAACACTTCCACTGAGTTTCTGTTAAACTATGTTTACTGAACTCAACACTTCCACTGAGTTTCTGTTAAACTATGTTTACTGAACTCAACACTTCCACTGAGTTTCTGTTAAACTATGTTTACTGAACTCAACACTTCCACTGAGTTTCTGTTAAACTATGTTTACTGAACTCAACACTTCCACTGAGTTTCTGTTAAACTATGTTTACTGAACTCAACACTTCCACTGAGTTTCTGTTAAACTATGTTTACTGAACTCAACACTTCCACTGAGTTTCTGTTAAACTATGTTTACTGAACTCAACACTTCCACTGAGTTTCTGTTAAACTATGTTCACTGAACTCAACACTTCCACTGAGTTTCTGTTAAACTATGTTTACTGAACTCAACACTTCCACTGAGTTTCTGTTAAACTATGTTTACTGAACTCAACACTTCCACTGAGTTTCTGTTAAACTATGTTCACTGAACTCAACAACTGAGTTTCAACACTTCCACTGAGTTTCTGTTAAACTATGTTTACTGAACTCAACACTTCCACTGAGTTTCTGTTAAACTATGTTTACTGAACTCAACACTTCCACTGAGTTTCTGTTAAACTATGTTTACTGAACTCAACACTTCCACTGAGTTTCTGTTAAACTATGTTTACTGAACTCAACACTTCCACTGAGTTTCTGTTAAACTATGTTTACTGAACTCAACACTTCCACTGAGTTTCTGTTAAACTATGTTTACTGAACTCAACACTTCCACTGAGTTTCTGTTAAACTATGTTTACTGAACTCAACACTTCCACTGAGTTTCTGTTAAACTATGTTTACTGAACTCAACACTTCCACTGAGTTTCTGTTAAACTATGTTCACTGAACTCAACACTTCCACTGAGTTTCTGTTAAACTATGTTTACTGAACTCAACACTTCCACTGAGTTTCTGTTAAACTATGTTTACTGAACTCAACACTTCCACTGAGTTTCTGTTAAACTATGTTTACTGAACTCAACACTTCCACTGAGTTTCTGTTAAACTATGTTTACTGAACTCAACACTTCCACTGAGTTTCTGTTAAACTATGTTCACTGAACTCAACACTTCCACTGAGTTTCTGTTAAACTATGTTTACTGAACTCAACACTTCCACTGAGTTTCTGTTAAACTATGTTTACTGAACTCAACACTTCCACTGAGTTTCTGTTAAACTATGTTTACTGAACTCAACACTTCCACTGAGTTTCTGTTAAACTATGTTTACTGAACTCAACACTTCCACTGAGTTTCTGTTAAACTATGTTTACTGAACTCAACACTTCCACTGAGTTTCTGTTAAACTATGTTTACTGAACTCAACACTTCCACTGAGTTTCTGTTAAACTATGTTTACTGAACTCAACACTTCCACTGAGTTTCTGTTAAACTATGTTTACTGAACTCAACACTTCCACTGAGTTTCTGTTAAACTATGTTTACTGAACTCAACACTTCCACTGAGTTTCTGTTAAACTATGTTTACTGAACTCAACACTTCCACTGAGTTTCTGTTAAACTATGTTTACTGAACTCAACACTTCCACTGAGTTTCTGTTAAACTATGTTTACTGAACTCAACACTTCCACTGAGTTTCTGTTAAACTATGTTTACTGAACTCAACACTTCCACTGAGTTTCTGTTAAACTATGTTCACTGAACTCAACACTTCCACTGAGTTTCTGTTAAACTATGTTTACTGAACTCAACACTTCCACTGAGTTTCTGTTAAACTATGTTTACTGAACTCAACACTTCCACTGAGTTTCTGTTAAACTATGTTTACTGAACTCAACACTTCCACTGAGTTTCTGTTAAACTATGTTTACTGAACTCAACACTTCCACTGAGTTTCTGTTAAACTATGTTTACTGAACTCAACACTTCCACTGAGTTTCTGTTAAACTATGTTTACTGAACTCAACACTTCCACTGAGTTTCTGTTAAACTATGTTTACTGAACTCAACACTTCCACTGAGTTTCTGTTAAACTATGTTTACTGAACTCAACACTTCCACTGAGTTTCTGTTAAACTATGTTTACTGAACTCAACACTTCCACTGAGTTTCTGTTAAACTATGTTTACTGAACTCAACACTTCCACTGAGTTTCTGTTAAACTATGTTCACTGAACTCAACACTTCCACTGAGTTTCTGTTAAACTATGTTCACTGAACTCAACACTTCCACTGAGTTTCTGTTAAACTATGTTTACTGAACTCAACACTTCCACTGAGTTTCTGTTAAACTATGTTTACTGAACTCAACACTTCCACTGAGTTTCTGTTAAACTATGTTTACTGAACTCAACACTTCCACTGAGTTTCTGTTAAACTATGTTTACTGAACTCAACACTTCCACTGAGTTTCTGTTAAACTATGTTTACTGAACTCAACACTTCCACTGAGTTTCTGTTAAACTATGTTTACTGAACTCAACACTTCCACTGAGTTTCTGTTAAACTATGTTTACTGAACTCAACACTTCCACTGAGTTTCTGTTAAACTATGTTCACTGAACTCAACACTTCCACTGAGTTTCTGTTAAACTATGTTTACTGAACTCAACACTTCCACTGAGTTTCTGTTAAACTATGTTTACTGAACTCAACACTTCCACTGAGTTTCTGTTAAACTATGTTTACTGAACTCAACACTTCCACTGAGTTTCTGTTAAACTATGTTCACTGAACTCAACACTTCCACTGAGTTTCTGTTAAACTATGTTCACTGAACTCAACACTTCCACTGAGTTTCTGTTAAACTATGTTTACTGAACTCAACACTTCCACTGAGTTTCTGTTAAACTATGTTCACTGAACTCAACACTTCCACTGAGTTTCTGTTAAACTATGTTTACTGAACTCAACACTTCCACTGAGTTTCTGTTAAACTATGTTTACTGAACTCAACACTTCCACTGAGTTTCTGTTAAACTATGTTTACTGAACTCAACACTTCCACTGAGTTTCTGTTAAACTATGTTTACTGAACTCAACACTTCCACTGAGTTTCTGTTAAACTATGTTTACTGAACTCAACACTTCCACTGAGTTTCTGTTAAACTATGTTTACTGAACTCAACACTTCCACTGAGTTTCTGTTAAACTATGTTTACTGAACTCAACACTTCCACTGAGTTTCTGTTAAACTATGTTTACTGAACTCAACACTTCCACTGAGTTTCTGTTAAACTATGTTTACTGAACTCAACACTTCCACTGAGTTTCTGTTAAACTATGTTTACTGAACTCAACACTTCCACTGAGTTTCTGTTAAACTATGTTTACTGAACTCAACACTTCCACTGAGTTTCTGTTAAACTATGTTTACTGAACTCAACACTTCCACTGAGTTTCTGTTAAACTATGTTTACTGAACTCAACACTTCCACTGAGTTTCTGTTAAACTATGTTTACTGAACTCAACACTTCCACTGAGTTTCTGTTAAACTATGTTTACTGAACTCAACACTTCCACTGAGTTTCTGTTAAACTATGTTTACTGAACTCAACACTTCCACTGAGTTTCTGTTAAACTATGTTCACTGAACTCAACACTTCCACTGAGTTTCTGTTAAACTATGTTTACTGAACTCAACACTTCCACTGAGTTTCTGTTAAACTATGTTTACTGAACTCAACACTTCCACTGAGTTTCTGTTAAACTATGTTTACTGAACTCAACACTTCCACTGAGTTTCTGTTAAACTATGTTTACTGAACTCAACACTTCCACTGAGTTTCTGTTAAACTATGTTTACTGAACTCAACACTTCCACTGAGTTTCTGTTAAACTATGTTCACTGAACTCAACACTTCCACTGAGTTTCTGTTAAACTATGTTTACTGAACTCAACACTTCCACTGAGTTTCTGTTAAACTATGTTTACTGAACTCAACACTTCCACTGAGTTTCTGTTAAACTATGTTTACTGAACTCAACACTTCCACTGAGTTTCTGTTAAACTATGTTTACTGAACTCAACACTTCCACTGAGTTTCTGTTAAACTATGTTCACTGAACTCAACACTTCCACTGAGTTTCTGTTAAACTAT